>NC_056751.1:226489757-226789757 GCF_019279795.1 Protopterus annectens | reverse complement strand
ATGCATTGCACACATGTATTACATGGTATGTCTGCTGCCTGTCAACAGTACACAACAATTGTAATCTACACTTATCTTCCTAGTCTGTTCACCCTGTGCATCAGACCATATGAGCATGTCCCTGCACCAATGGTGTGGATGACAGGGATGCGGCACAGGCATCATCATATGCATAGGGTGATAATGTTTGCCAGAGGCCTAGGCTGCACCATTGGATGACATCATGTGTGTGGGTTAGGGCCTTTGATCTAATTGGGCATGTGTGGATGTTATGCATGTGTGTGTTGTGGTGCCCTACATATGTTTCCGGTGTGTGTGTGCATGTATGCACACAGTCCTGGCATGTATCTGGCCTACACATGGGGTATTATTGACAGCTGCGGACTGTACAGGGCAGGTTTTTACAGTTCATGGTGTCTGGCCATGGCCACGTGACCTGTGCCTGCCAGGGGTTGCACGGGCACTCCCAGGAAGAGCTGCAGATTGGGTACTGTCTGATGACACATGTCCACTGGAACCATGTCCCTGTCGGGACCATCCAGGGCCACATGCATGTGGCCTGCTGTGTCGTGTGGACAGCACAGCACCAGCTGCACTGCTGCTGCTCCTGCCACTATGGGAGTGGGCATGTGAGGTAGCTTGTTCACGTAGACCTGAAACAGGTGATGTAGCAGGCCTACGTCCATGTGCCCGATGCCTCACTCTTACCAGATGTTCCAACACAGACAGCTCACACTCACTGATTGTCATGCCACGGTCAAGGACTCCAGCCATGTCACCCAATCATCTATCCAAAGCTTCAGCAATCTGCTGTTGAGCATTTACCATTGCCTGGATGTTGTTGTTTAAAGAATGGACAGCAGCCCTCTGAAGCATCTGATCTCAGTTGTGCCATTCAGCACATTGCCTGTGCTTCCATTACAGCCTGAAACATGCGTCTGGTGACACCAGCTGCTGTGCTCTGTCTTGTAAGGGCATGTTGGCCAGAGGTCCTCCTACGAGCAGCACTGGCCACGTGCCTGTGTGGGGCATCACTAGTCAGTTGGCTGACACCATGGTGTGCAGGCACACCTTCCATAGCCCCCACACTTTCCTGTTCCAAGCTACCACATGCCAACTGTCCTTCCTCTATGGCCATTGGTGAGGGGGTATGTGTAGGCATGAGATCTGTGTGCGTGGATGAGGGGGATATAGGTGGAATTGCAGCCAATGGCACAGATTCAGCCCCTGACAACCTTGCCTGTGCCTCAATCATACGTTCATCATTACTGCTAGAGTCTGTGGGGACACTAACATCAGATGGACTGCAGGAGGGGAACGCACCTACATCACCTGTGAGGGGCAGACAAGAACTGTACATTACAATCTATACAATAGACACACACACAGACACACACACTGACACAGACAGACAGACACACACACAGACACACACACGCTATGGCACCCAACATGCATGTGATATGGCAGAAGGCATGCAACATGCATGTGATATGGCAGACGGCCCACCCAACATGCATGTGATATGGCACCCAACATGCATGTGATATGGCAGAAGGCATGTACCATGCATGTGATACGGCAGACCGCATGCAGCACAGATAATAATAGTGGTAGTTATCATACATCCCTGGGTTGCACACAACAGCATGCATGTGTCATAGCAGAAGGCATGCACATTACACAATCATAGTAGTAGTTAGCATACATCCCTGTGTTACACCATGTAGACCAGCACAGGTTAACAGTACACCTGCCTGATGTGTGGCATATGACCATGACAATCACATGTAGTATGTCATGTGATCTGCTGACGTGTGCAATGACATGCATACATGTTTAACACAATGGTGTCCTGTCAAATATACAGTGAGGTAATGGTGTCCCAATGCAGTGTTGTCTGACTGCCCTACAGATATATTGCACATTTAGGTGATGTGCATGGCCATTGCAGGGAATCATGAGGCACCTCTATTGCCATACAGTGTGAGTTACAGACACAGTTCATAGCCATGACTGTGTTTAGATACAATACATCACTGAGGTGTATAAACACTAAACCATGATGTGGAATGTGTGACACTGGTCACTGAAGGGTATACAGATGACACCCCTGCACATCTGCAACCATATTGCTGCTGCCTGGCAACTATGGCCAGACATGGCAAACTCGTCGGTACACCATGTCCCACATGACATCTGTGTACCACACACACACACACACACACACACACACACACACACACACACACACACACACACACACACATGAGAAGCAAGGATGACATTGATGTCCAACACCAGCAAGGGGAATGTACTATATCTGTGGGCTGATGTGGATACTGTACAGGTGACTGCTGTCATGTCGTGACACACTCAAGATGTTCAACACATCTTATGTGGTGGATTGATGTCACACCTACACAAGATGTGCACAGGCCTGTAGGATGCCTAGTGTTCCACATCTGCAATACAACCATTACACAAAGGCTATAGTTGGACCATGTGGAGCCAATGTACAACAGGGTGTACACACAATCACATCACGTCTAGTGTGCGTGTTGCTTCATGTCTATGGCCATCCTCCATGGCCATGTGTGTACATGTTTTGGCCAAATTATTGTGACGGGTGTATATTTCACATATCTGTGTTGTCCCATATGACATACACACATAGATGTCATATGCTCCACTGACGACAGGGTTATGCAGACAAAGGGTGGTATGTAGGATATGTTTTTTCAGGATAGTAAGGCAGTGTTGTAGCCAGACCACTAGATGGCATGGACATGTCAAGATAGCACATCACATTGTGTGATATTCATAGCAGGGATGTGATCCACACCAGTGAATCCTGTGGGCTGGCCATACTCCAGCTCACTGTGTAGTACTGTTTGTATTCCCCACATGTGTAGTTCTGATCTGTAGTACATGTCCCTACAGTGAACAGCACCTCCACCATTGTATGCACAGCTGTCAACACATCTGGCAATGACAGTTTGTGAGGTTTCATGTTGGTGTTTCACATAGTTAGCAAGTATTGCACATGGGTAGCCATTGTGATACATTGCACGTCCGACCTGTATATTGTGACAAGACCATACAGTATTTGCACATGTGGTAAATGGCCACATGGCAGATAGTTCTCTGCATTAAGATGCCTGATAAATAATAACAGTCTCACCTGCAACAGGCTGCTGTCGCAGCGGAACACCAGAGGTACCTAAATAGGAGTAACACAGCAGTATGAGCATTATCCATGCCTGTATGATAGCTACAGGGTGCAATTTGCATGTTAACACATACACCAGTACAATAGACTATACTATGGTGTATGCACATGTGTGCATACACAGAGTAGCATACTACAGTATGTGACATGTGTGTATACATGCCTTGCATATGATGTTACATTACATATTGTACAGTGACACATGTACCTATATGGAATATAGTTGTTATAGGTGCTGTAGTGACTTACCAGGCAACTCCAGGCTCGGTGGTTGAGAGACACCCACCTCCACAATATCGGCTAAGGCTTGTGGATGTTGTTCTGCAGGTGTCCCCAAGTTGGCCAGTAGCTCCTCCGTACGTCTGAGTGGGGGCTAGGTTGGTGGCCCACCACCTGTTGCACCTTGTTCCCTGGCAATTGAATTTGCACACTGTTTTTCCCATATAATGAGGTCTGTACAGTGTCTGCACACCTGCTGGTATGTGCGGTTGTGGCCACCCACATCATTAACCCTCCTGCAAAGTTTCATCCACAGAGCATCCTGCTGCTGTGCATCCTGTGGCACATGGCTGAACAGGATATCATGATTGTGATGTAGGTATGGGATGAGGGCCTCATCCTCCAAGCGGGTATAAGGAGTTAGCCTTGCATGCGGCATACCTGCAAGACATAATGATGGAGACAGTTCACAGTAACTCACACAGACATACAGACCTACAGCTGAACATACATGTGTATCACATTTATTATGATTAAATAGTTGTCTTTGCAAATCTACATGACACTAACACCACTGACATGTTTTGTCACACACATGTGACACTCAATGGTGATTGGATATTATCACCATATATGTGTGTGTGTGTGTCACCTGATTACATTGCTCATACTCCATGTGGATGCTGTCTTGATGTTGGCATGTCTGTTTGCATGTACTGGTGTTCCTATCAGCACATGGCTGGATGTGTCCACATTAATGCAGTTGACCTTGATGCTGTGTATATATCACATATAAAGACTTACACTGCCTTAACGGACATGAACTGTGACCCTGCAGACTTGCTCATGGAAGGTTTTACATGTATGTGTATTTCCATATATATCTACACGGCACTGTACAGCAATTCAACATCCTGCCATGTATCACCTGTGTTGCACATGTGATACACATGGGACACTGGCTAGCCAGATGGTATTTGCAGGGATGGATATCAACTATAGCATGTACAGTCAAAGTCAACTAGTAGGTTATATGCCCTGGGCCATATATGAATCTAGGATGAAAGGTTACCTAGCTGTAGCCGACAGGTGGGTCTCTGGGGCCAAGTGGAGCAGTGCCACATAACTGACCCACAAGGTTAATGATACATTTACCATGTGGTCATCACACCATGTCAGGGAGGGGGGGTGATGTGCAGCTTTGCTGGACAGGAATGCTTAGTATGGCAGGACTATGTAAAGTGTATGGGACAAGGATCTGTCCAGCATGTGGTGATCCTAGTACTAGGAAGGTGGATGTCCATGAAGTATGTGTTTGAGATCAGGATGTGTACATGTAGCATGTCCAACATCATTGGGTTGGATATGGATTTATTCAGGGTAGGCATCATGCTACATAGTGGAGATGGGGAATGGGAAGGCTGGTGTAGGCCAATACACCTTAAAGGAAATATGTGATCTGATATGGGTCACTTGAGTGTTGTGTATGGCTGGACAATGATCTCTATATTCATGGATGGCACCTTGTCATGATTAGGGTTGCCACATACGACTACCTGACAGGTGTGGTGATGTAACTATCACAGGAAAGACATCTGCCCAGCTGCATCCCTTACACACAGTGTCCATTATGTTGACTGCTGTCTAGGTGGTAGTTCACGGGTACATGGTTATTAACATAGGGGTGACAATGCAAATGTAGCTGTCAGATTGTGGCCATATGTCACATACCTCACCCACAAATCCCCTTCCGTATGTTGTCCACAACACTCTGAGTGAGCTATTGCTCCTAGGTCATAGTCATTTGCATATTTCAATAGGCAGATGCCTTCTGTTAGTCTGTGTGGTATGGACTACAATGAGGGGGAGTACAATTAATTAATCCTGTCTTACTGTAGCTGGCACTGGTGTGATGTGCATGTATTATTCAGACACCTTCTGTACTGTTGGTTCTGCCAGCAGTCCCATTGCAAAACACTCCTGTGACATAGGAATGTACACCTAGTATACTGAGTGTAGGTGGAACACAGTATGGGTGATGATGTCCTATGACCTGGCAAGGTTATGATATGCAGTGTGAAATCTACCTTACTGTCATCTACATCTGTACTGCTGACATCAAATAATTTGATCAAGGTTCATGGCCTTTAAGTCCAGACTCAGCAGAGTAGTAGTGCAGTACTTCCCATTATCAGTGGTGTCTCTCCCTTTGTGGGTTGTGATACCTGTTGGTGTACACCATTCAGTGTGTACACAGCCTGACACGAAGCTATGTTTTACATGATGTGTATGTGGAGAGCAACTTGTTCTGCCATATGTGTATGATACAACCTGGGATGTGGACAAGTCCAATGCAGCCTGAGTGCAGCTTGTACCTGCATAGTTGTGGTTACAGGGGCTCTGTAGTGTACATGGATATATGATTGTGTACCTGTTGGGGGGGGGGCAGTGTGTTTATGTTATCCAAGACCCTATCTGGATTGTTTATTCATGCTCAGAACTTGTAAGCACTACGTAAGCTACTAATTACTATTGCACTCAATCTTCCTCATTACCTAGAGGTAAACAGTTTTTGTACGTACCTTTCTCACTTGCTTAGAGTAAAATAGCTCTTGTACTTTCCTCACTTATCTAGGGGGAATTAGTTTTATATTCAGGCATGTCCAAGGGTCAGCAGCCAGTGTTCTCTCCTGTCTATCTGATGAATCTGGACATCTTGAGGCAATGTAGCATTGCCTCATGTGCACAGATGACCCTTTCCGCCTACCACCCAACACTACAACCTGTGAGAGATGCACTTATCTAGCCAAACTGGAGGTAAAGCTCTCTCCAACCAAGACTGACCCTGACAATCATGGAGAAGGTAAACATTCATACCACACCACACTCATCACAGTCTCACTGAATCTACACCACCATAATCCACACATAGTAACACAAAAACATTCACAGAGGCTCTCAATAATAATCTGTCTAAGCAACAGAGACCTCCAAAGTGGAAATGCAAGCAGCCTCCATCCCCACAACACAACCCCAATGGCACATAGCCCACAGAGTCAGTGTGCCACTCAACCACAACCAATAAGGCAAATCAACGTACCCACCACACTAGTCATAGGTGACTCTATAGTTAGGCACACTGATGTCCCACTTACCAGGCTAAACAAGGAGAAGGTTACTGTCAGCTGCCTGTCGGGTAACAGGATCTGCCACATAACCCATGCACTCAGGTCACTCCACAACAAGTACAAATATGACTCTGTCATTGTCCATGTTGGTGTGAATGACCTGAGACATACCTCCCTGGACTACCTGAAAAGAGACATGGAAGAGCTCTCTGAACTTGTAGGCCAGGCATGTATGACCCTAGCCCTGAGTAGCATTCTGCCATCGCCCAGAATGATACCGCAGTACGAGGATAAAATTATTGACTTCAACAATCTGGTGTCATTCTAAGGGGATCCAGTATCTGTCTGCTTGGGATGACATGGTCGACAGACCACAATGCTTTGCCACAGATGGCCTGCACCTGTCAACCCTGGGATTCCGAATACTGGCTAAGGCTCTTGCTGCCCCTATAGTGCCTTTTTTAGGCAAGGTTCTAATAACATATTCACCACCATAACAGGAACAGGCAAGCACAAACTGAGGGTAATGCTATTCAATGCTGGAAGTCTAAATCTCAAAATGCACTCACTCAAGGCACTCCTTGTAATGGAGAGCATCGATATCTGTGCAGTGACTGAGACCTGGTTCAAGGCTCCAGACAGCACCCTGCATTACCAGGCTAGAACTCATAGCACAATTTTCAGCCATGTAACCTGGACCAGAACACCCAAGGTGGAGGTGTGTCCATATTCATTAAGGATATCCACCCCTCCAGGCTAGTTGCTTAGCACAACGCATCCGAGGTTATCCAAGCACAACTACCTCTGGGCTAAACTGCAATTCAAATTGTAGCTTGCTATATATCCCCCACCATGCCCCAAATTCCCACTCCTCTTTTCTTGATGTACTGGAAATTATTCGGGTTCAATCAAACACCCTACTAATGGGCGACGTCACCTACCCAACCATTAACTGGGAAAACTACTCGTGTACCAACTCATTAGCTCAATGCTTTCTGGAATTCATAAACACCAATGCCCTGGATCAACTTATCCACACACCCACCAGGGGCAACAATATCCTAGAACTAGGCATTACCAACATGAGTGACTGGTGTTCCACACCTGAAGTCAACTCCTCATTGGTCCGATCTGACCATAAGCTAAACACCCTTGATATCCACATCCCGCCCCCACCCCCCATTAAGGGAACCACAGTATAATATGTCTACAAAGCCAACTTCATGCTTCTTAAGACAGACGTGGTGAACTTCATGACACCCATGCAGATGGACAATACAGTTACAACTGCTGAATCCTACACAACTGCACTCTATAAGCACTTACACGAGTGCATGGATCATACTATCCCAAACAGAACCAAGATGCTCTAATCCTAATTAAGGAAGCCAATCTGGTGGTCTCCTGCCATAAACAAACTGTACAACAGAAGGAAGACACTGTTTCAAAAGACAGTACAATCCCATGTGTGGAGGAGCTCCCTGGTAAGCCTCAGTAAGAAGGCAAGATCCCTTATAAGATCCTCCATAGCTAGCTATGGAAACAAAACCACCACTAATTCCAGTGACAACCACAAAGCATTCTATAGCTATGTCAAATATCTCAATGTCAACACCCAAATCTGCTCTGAGTTACAGCACAAAGGCACGAACATTACAGAGCCAACTGATATTGCCAACATCCTGGCAAATAGGTTCAATGCTACCTTTCCCCCCTCTCACCCTCTAAAGGGCCCATATCTATACAGGAAGAATGCAGAGTCCCTGTAATCACAACTATGCAGGTAAAAGCTGCACACTCTAAAGCCAATATCACAGCATCCATGGGACCGGACAACATCCCAGGCTGCGTTTTACACGAACTTCAGAACGTACTGGCTCCCCACCTACACACCAGGTTCAATAATAGCCTCGCATCAGGCTTTGTGCCCCCTGAATGGTGCACAACAACAGTTATCCCACTCCACAAAGGTGGTGCCACAACGGACCATGGGACCTATTGCTCTATAGGCCTGACTAGCCTGGTCTGCAAGGCTATGGAGCACATCATCATGGACCTCAGTCACAGAGACATTGGGTACCTCCAAACCTTTGACCCCTTCCAGTTTGGCTTTGTTAAGGGTAGACCATGCCTCCTAAACCTGGTGGACTTCTTTTAGACAGTTGCCAATGCATTAGATGAGAGTAAGGTGGTCCACACAGCCTGCCTTGATCTCTCAAAGGCTTTCAACACCATTCCCCATTCTGGTATTATCGACATACCCATCCACCTGAACATTAACCCCTACGTCATGTGATGGTTTGCAAAGTGGCTCACGGACAGAACCCACACAGTGGGAGTTGCATACCCTAGGTCCGACTGTAAACCAGTTACAAGTGGCGTCCCCCAGGTCTCAGTCCTAGGACCCCTCATGTTCGGTATATACTTCTCTGAGGTACAGGCAAGCACAGGGCTTTGGCTAAAAAGATTTGCAGACAACTGCAAACTAGGGTCCATAATTGTTTCCCCAGCTGATACAGACACCCTCCGGAAGGGTCACACTGAGACGGATACCTGGTGTCAATACCATGGCCTCAAGCTGAATGCCAAAAAGTGCATAGTAATCCGCTTTGGATATAACTAATTACCCACGGACTACCACATAGGTGCTAGTCCCCTACATGCAGAAAAGGTAATAAGGGATCTGGGAACCCCAGCAGATAGCAACCTCTCCTTCGATACCCATAATGACAAGGTGGTTAAAATATCCTTCTACGTGTCCCCCCTAATCTCTAATGGGTTCGCATCCAGAACAAAGGAGGCCATTGTGCCTCCCTACTCATGACCTATTAGACCCATTAAAGGATGCAACACCCCATTTGTGATGTACCTTACAAGACAACTGCAACAGCTTGGAAGACCACAACAGTACCACACCAAGAGGATTACTGACCTCAAACAGATGACCTATACAGCCCAACTAAAGAAACTCCAGCTGTACTCGGTTGCATACTGCACACTCACAGGTGATCTCTGCTTGACATACAAGGCCCATGTCCAACCCAGTATTGCTGGATATGCTCCACCTAAACAGAAGCCCCTGAGAGCCACATGCTCTAGGGATATACACCTAACCACAACAATGACTAGGATGTGCTGGATGGATAGATTCCTGACTTGGAGACTCCCCATGCTTTGGAACATGATTCCAACGTACATCAGGCAGGGCCCCTCACTAGCACTCTTCAAGAGAAATCTTGATGGGTGGATGGGAGACAGACATGTACCCCAGGGATCACTGCAGTAGCTCTGCTGGATAGAGGCACAGGGAACTAATGGCTCTGCCATTCAGAAGCACAGGGAATTAACCTAAGGTGGTGACAGACGCCAACACACTCTAGCTAGGCTTATAAATACCATTGGACAGACAGCCTAGTACATACCTTTCAACTTATTACATGTCTTATCTGCATGGATAGTTAACTAGCTCTTCCATTTTACTTTGCTATCATGCTGATAAACTGTCGGGTGACTACAAGTCATATGTATCCTGTTATTGTGTATTGTAAATGCCAATAGACATAACTAATGTTTACCTAACATAACAGTAATGCTATGTAACTTGTAATACATATCTGCCTACAATACTGTACATTACACAGTCATTGGCACAATATCCCACAATGCAAATCATAATTGCACAGTAGGCCAACCTTCGACATGTTATTCTCAGTAATACACCCATACATATGCCTACTGTTACAGTATATCAACATATACTATCCCCTGTTATAACACATAATTGTTGGACCAACCCTGCCACTGACAGCGGCTGGTGAGGAATTGTTGGGTTCAAAGCCCTTATATAGCATCCCTTGTGGTGTATGCAGTGTTTGCCTTGCAACCTGCAGCAGTACACACATACATACTACAAGCGTTACTATGCTCAACAATACATCACTACAAGATAACTGTTTCCACTATATGCATTGCGTACACTTTAAATATTACAGAACAGGTAACACATACACAGACATACTGAGTGTTCTACATACCTTATTAGTAACCCGAGGTGTCATTGACTGTTATTTCAATCCTTTTCAGTTTGTGTTTCAATCTTCTTTGTAACGTTCTGCTGGTATATACAGATGGCTTGAATGTGTGATAAGCCAACCTTTTTTAGTTAAATATCGGTAACGTGCTATCCTGACCACCAATTGGTGTTCCAAAGTAGTTAGTTAGATGCACATCAGCTGTGCAGCTACTCCATTAGCCAATACCATGGCAACAGTGGTGTATAATTGAGTACTCCACTTGGGCGTTGTCCCTTTGCCTTTCTTTTGAGGAAGACAGCCTGGATGTGTTGTTTGTGATGTATTTCAACAGCTACATGAAGACAGACAGAAATATATATTAGCTTCATGACTCCCGTGGATTGTGTGTAATGGCTAGAAGATGTTATTCTACATGTGAGTACAGCTGTTATATTTCAGAACATTGCTACTTATGCAGGGTTTGTTTGTACCCGATACTTCTGCAGATGTTTCAGTCTGGCAAGGATGTTTGGGCAGCTCAAGGCTGTATGGCTATGCATGAAATGTTAGGTGGTTTACATCTTTGGTTTGGTGTACATGTGTATCAGACTGTGCTGTTAATCAGTAATTGGTAACACTTCCTGGTGTACACACAACTCTGAAATGGGATTAGTGCAAACAAACCCTGTAACATCAGCAGCTGTTCCATTGTATAACAGCAACTATTTCACATAGGGCCATGTTAGTGTGTCTCTGACAAGGTATGTTAAGACTTCTGCAGATGTCGTACAGTGAGTGAATGATTTGTGATGTTATTAGTTTGTTTTGTAATTTGTTTGGGTGTAGGGGAGATATTGGTGGGTGTACATAGCAGATGCAGGTGTGTAGGTACTGCTTTTATACATAATTGATATGTGTGTGAGGGTTCCTTCCCTATTTAAACACCTATCCTTTAGTGGACTAATACTATGGTAATTGCAGGCTGATTCATTAAGGCACTGTTCATTGGTTCTTGTATAGCATGCAGGTGATGTTAGTCCTTGAATCCTTTCGGCAATACATCGGAATGTAATAAAGTGTTGCTACATGAAAGCTGTGTATTTCTGTCACAGATATTTGCAGTCATTGGAGTTGTGTTGGTGACTGACCCTCTTTGGCTAGGGTTGCCACCTTTTATAATGGCCATAGTGGGACATTTTCGAGACAGACATCAGATTTTACAGGCCGACATAAACCCACAGTCAGTACAAAGGATAGAACTTTCCTTTTTTGCCTAAATATAAGCTTATTCTTGTAGCAGTTTAGTTGCTTATCCTGTTTCTTGTAACATGTAGGTATTTTAGATACAGAAAGAACTATTGTATGCAACTATTACATTACATATGGGACATAATTATGTCCTACAATCACAGGACATTTGCCATGTTTAATATTTTTGGTCAGGACACAACCGCCCATAGAGGGACTGTCCCTCGCAAAGTGGGACAGGTGGTAACCCTATCTTTGGCTCATGTCCATAGCACATATTTGTAATAGTGTATAGGCATATACTCTCCATATCCTTTGTTCATAAAGTTTGGTTGTGGTGGAATGTGTGATTGCTATGGTCCATGTTATACTCATATATGAACACTTCAACTGCTGTATATGGGATAGCTATTGAATCCCGAACCCACACAATTCCGACGCCCACAGTACCGGGCCCAGACTCCCATACCCCACATTACTGACAGCGACAGTCAAACTCATGAAAGTAACACAAACATGGAACACACAAATGCACACACAGACACACTGCTACCCACCACATCCAGACAAACCATCCTACACTAAGTATGAGCAGGTGGGCAAACCCCCCATACACCCCCCATGTGGGTGCGTGCACACCCCACAACCCCCTACTTTAATATTCCACCTCCTAGATCACACAAACAGATGCACAAAGCAAACACACACCCACACGTTGCAGTCCCCCAGGAACACACACCACACTCAGAACACACACTTACGCACACTACAGCCCTCAGAAACACATTTACAAACAGTAACCTACCTATACCGCAACACCAGAAGCACTGACTAAATGTCCCTTAACATCGGGATTTTAAACCTCGTGCTTCTGGTGTTTCGGTACTGTGGTCTTTTGATCTTTAAGCCTCATGATTACGCGAGTCGGTATGTCAAGCATTCGGTATTTGGTAGGTATCCCATTTATATGTATCTCCATGGTTATGTAGATGTTGTTAACCTATCTATATATCTACATATATATGTATATCCCCATATATCGACATATATCTCTCTCTCTCCCTCTCTATATATATATATGTATGTATATATATACACTCCTGTGTGTAGTTATATATACATATATATATATATATACATATATATATATATATATATATATATATATATATATATATATATATATATATATATATATATATATATATATATATATATATATATATATATATATATATATATATATATATATATATATATATATATATATATATATATATATATATATATATATATATAGAGAGAGAGAGAGAGAGAGATATGTATAGAGCATACAACTTTCATTGGGTACATGCCAGTTTGTCCTATTTCCACATATTCCTCCCTTTTGTGTTTTAACCTGTCAGAATACACAACTGCCGTTGGTACATCTCAGGTAGCTTAGTGGTAGGTTATTGTGAAGATTGAGTATATGGTTGCTAGTTCTAATCCTGGCAGTGGTCATTTTACCTCTCAGAGCAGGCACTGGTACTGCAAGGGTGATTAACGCACATTTCAGCGGTTGTATGTTCCAAATGTTTATTATTCTGTGGACTACTACCTATATATGCAAGCTGTGGTTAAGGTATACTATGTAACATGTAAATCATTCTGACTTTATTGGGATTTGAACCAGGACTGCACAGATATTATGCAAATGCTGTAGCCATTATACTTAAAATTAACGCTCCTTCTGCCTATTTCCTATGTCCATGAATCCTATATGTAAGCTTGGCTACACAACAGGTGGAGCCACCCACACAGAGTGAACTTCTCAAAATACCGACATGACACATGAATTGAGAGACTATACATTAACATCCTAACTACATTTGGCATAGCCACTCACTGACGCACTTCAGGGGAAACCTTGATGTGTGACTGGCCAACAGTATATACACCCCTGGGATCATGTGTCCCAGACACATACAGCCAGGGTGTGGGGGAGAAACTCCAGTTCTACAGCTGCAAGACCTGTTGGGGAAATTGAATGTTGTTGGTTTGTCATGTTAACATGCCCTTTTGAGATCACTATGTTCCCCTATCACCGTACAGCGCACCAGTCTTCAACAGCTTCCAGCAACTCTGCCTGGAATCACATCATTGCCTATGCTTGACAGAGGCTCAGTTACTTCATCAATAGTGCAGGTAAAGCCACCACACTGTAGCTGTGCTTCTAAATGCCCTTGGGCAGATAGCCTACTACCTATCTGTGAACCTCTACAGTGCAGGCCATCTCCAACATGATATGTGATTATACAGAGTTTTCTGATCACAATATACAGTGCAAATTCACCATGTAGTCAGACAGCAGTTAAGTGCAGCGATAGCATACAGACTACTGATACATAATCACACCAAAAGCCTATCTTGTAAGCTAGTGGACATGTATAGGTTTCAGGCTTTGTATTGCTTACCAGTAGGTTACCTACAGGAAAGATGGGACACAAGCACAGATGGGATACATGCCTGCAACAATGCCATAGCAACTTGCATGTGTCAGCCTAAAGCTTTGGAATGCTGGCCAAGGCTATTGGCACACCCATAATGCCGTTTTTAGGCAGGTCTCAGAGGTGAATCTCACCTCCATGAACTGCACAATAGTGGAACCAATGAGGGTTAGGCTACTCAACACCAGGGGTAGTACTCACAACATGCACGCACTCACAGCACCCCTCAGTATGGACAACATCTACATCTGTTCTGTGACTGGGACCTGTATAAGGCTCCTGTGAGCACACTGGCACTACCAGACTACAACCCATAACACACATTTCAACCACTGTACATGGACTGGCACAGACATGGAGGGGGTGTATCCATATTCATCGAGGATACCTACACCTCCAAGTTAGTGGAGCAGCATGATACCTCTATGATCATCCATGTGCAGCTAACATCAGCCACGACTGCAATGCAAACTGTGAGCTGCTACAGATAACCCTCCATGACCCAGGAGCACCACTACAACTATCTGGAGACAGTGGTAAACATGACAGTCCTATCAGACACCCTGTTATTGGTCAATGTCGGCTACCCTACACTTAACTGGATAACCTACTCATGTATTCACTTCCAGGCCCAGCACTTCCTGGGATTTATCACCTCATATGGCCTGTATCAGTTGGTAGATGGACTAATGGGAGGTGAAGACATACTAGAATTGGTAAACACTGACATGTGCAACAGATGCACTACAGCAGAGGTAAACCGGTCACTGTTTAGATCTGACCATGAACTATTCACTGATGATTTCTACTCCCAATCATCTCCCCCACTCAAGGAACACACAGTGAATACCTTTCCTACAGCTACATTCACAGTACTAATGACAGAGGTAGGAGAGTTTACAGTCCCCACACTCAGGGATGACACTGCTCAAGATACAGACAGAATTACGAATGCACTCTATAAGCACCTACAAAGATGTATGGGTCATGCCATCAATGGTAAACCTGAACAAGCTACTCCTACACAAGGACATCAGTCTGCTGAACTCCTGCATTATACAGGCTATACAACAGAAGTAGTACAGTAGTCCGGAACAGCAAATCCCAAGACATGCAGATGTTCGTGACCAGTATTAGCAAGATGCTTATGTTACTCATGTAATCATCCAAGGCTGACATCCACAAGTAAATAGGCATGGATTCGGAATATGTTCACAAAGGTTTCTTTAGCTATGTCAAGGATGTAAGCAGTAACACACAGATTTTCACTGTGCTGGTGCAATATTGCACTAAATATACTGACCCTACTGATATCAGCAACACATTTGATGATACATTCGGAGCAAGCTTCACCCCCAACTGTGCCCACAACAATACCCAAAAAGTACAGTATTCCAGACATCTGAGACATACAGGTGGCAATGGCCCTTTCAAACAGCATGACAGAGCATCAGTGGAGGCAGATGGTGTCCCAGACTGCATCCTGCAGACACTACAAGACAAAGTGACCCCCCGCCTAATATAGCAATTCAACATCAGCCTCTACACAGGCTACATGGCCATTCACTGGCACATGGCAACAGCTATTACACTCCACCAAGGTGGTGACACAACTGACCATGGTAACTACCACCCCATAGGCCTGAGTAGCCTGATCTGCATGGCTATGGAGTGCATCCTCATGGCACTCATTAACATAGACAATGGTAACCTCCAGACATTTGATCCAACCCAGGTTACCTTGACTGAGTGCAGATCATGCCTACTGAACCAGTTTGACATCTTACAGCCACCTAGACGTTAGGTGTTGGGTGTGATAGTTCACACATACTACCTGGACCTCACCAAGGGTTTTGACACCATTCCCCACTCAGGTATTATTTCTACACTCACCAGCCATTTCATACACCCATACATCACAGGTTGGTTTGCCAACAGGCTTACACACAGAACCCACATGGTAAGCCTAGCAGCCTCCAGGTCCAACTCTTGACCAGTCACAACTGGTGCCCCACAGGACTCAGTCCTGGGACCCCTACTGTTTGCCATATACTTCTCAGAGGTATGGGCAAACACAGGTGGACTATAGCAGGCCATGTTTGGTGATTACTGCAGACTGGGCACCATAACTGACAGTCCAGCTGTCACAGATGTCTTTCAAGGGGCCTTACATAGACCAACACAGGGTGTCAGAGTGATGGCCTCCAACTAAAGGCCACATACTGCTTGGTCATTCCATTTTGGGAAACTACACACACACATATTAACACATGAGTGGCAGACAGTATAATTCAGACGACGTAATGGGTATGTGGGGACTACATTACATAGTGATCTCTCCTTTGACAGTCATATGTGCAAAGTAGTTAAGACATCCATCTATGTAGGCCATCTAATTACTTAAGGGTTCACATCTAAACAGACTTAGGTTATTGTTCCCCTTTACTCATCAGTCATCAATCCCATCATCGAGTATGATAACCCATTTTTGGATGTACCTCAGAAGACACATCTGACAACTGGAAGGGCCACAAATGTACCTCGCATAGAGGGATAATGCCCTCAGACATGTGTCCTATGCTGCCAGACTGCATAAACTCATGCATTACTCAGTGGCATCTCGTTTACTCAGAGATGATATTTGCCGGCCAACAAAGCTGTGTCCATGTCAGTCATAATGGATATGCTCCACCTAGGGCATCCATGTCACAGTGAGCCACACACTGTAATGAACTACACCTTGCCACAACCATAACTGGAAGATGCTGGCGTGACAGATTCCTGTCACGGGTACTCCCCATTATTTGGAACTACATCCCTGATTACATTACACAGAATGTCTCACTAACACTCCAGGGAATCCTTGCAGAGTGGGTAGGGAACAGTGGATACACCCCAGGGATCCCATAGTTGGCTCTGCTCCACAGAAGGAAAGTTAGTTAATCAATGGGGAGGCAACAGCCGACACATTTTGGCTATGCTTATGACTGGCCTCGGGCAGTTAGGCATGTACCTACCTATGTATCTATGAACCTATACATACAGTATGGCCACATGCTGATAGCTTAATTTACTGTTCAGGTATTGACTTACCTTGTGCCAATGGCAGTTGTCTGTATAATAGTTGAGGGCTGCCTATGTAGGATGCACACAGAAGACCACCTATACATGACAATTTACAGGTGGTCGTGTGTGTGTGTGCCATCCATGTTTGCTGTGTGTGCAGGTGGAGAAGGGTGTCAGTCCATAGGTGCCTACACTGTCAGTGTGTGTGCTATATGTTCCCTCTTTGCTAAGGCAAGGGCATACTGGGCATGCCTCCGTCTGCCTACTGGGGCTGGTACAGGGTGTTCATGGTTTGAGTCCCTCTGTGCCTGTGGGGCCCTTGGCAATGGTGGTGGGCTGTGATGGCCTTCACCATTCTATCCCTGCTGCAGCAGTTTCCACAGGATCATATTATGTAGCATGGCGCATACTATGAGGATGTGGGCACACATGCCTTGAGAGTACTGCAAGGCTCCACCAGATATGTCCAGAATACGGAACCGTGACTTCAGCATCCCAAACACACACTCTATGATGATTCTGGTTTCTGCGTGTGTGGAGTCATCATCCATGGTTCCAGTGCATAGCCAGCATCCCCCACCAGGTGGCCATATGGGATGCCCCCCCCCTGGCAAATACCTGTTACAGCTGTGAGGCATGCCAGATGTGGGAGTTGTGATAACTTCAAAGGCTGCCAGCACGTACATCTATGATAATGCCCTGGGCATTGCACACAACCTGGCAGTTGATGGAGGGGTATCCCTTGTGGTTTATGTAGCACCTACGCTGCTCACTGGGTGGTGTCTTGATGTGTATGTACGTGCAGTCTATTGCAACCAGTACCTCCAGGTAGTCTGCCACATGGTGGAAGAGACGCATATTGCTGGCCAACTCCTCCTGCGTTTGGGGGAAGTATATGTGCTCATTGGCATGTGGTAACATGGCATCCAGGAACTGGTGGAGTACCCTGGATGCTGATGCCTGTGAGATCCCCATGATATCCCCAGTTGGCCTTTGAAAGGTACCTGTGGCTAGTATTCTCAAGCTTACACATACCTTCGTGTCCACTGGGATGGGTTCCCCTTTGTTATTTCTGGCTCTGAGGTGTGGCCGGCACAGCTCAACAAGTTGCTGTATGGTGTCCCTGTCCACCCTGTAATGCTCTACTATCTCCAGATCATGTAGCCCCTGGCAGGTTACCCTGGGTCTGAACACTCTTCTCCTCCTCCGGTGCCTGAAATGGTTGTCAGCATCATCCTCCACACCACCGCTCCAACACATGCTGATGAATCAAAGCTATGGCAGCCCCTAACATGTACATATTAAAAGTTCCCCGTCTGTATACATTAATGGTGCAGAGTGTCTGGGAATACACAAGTGTGTGTGTGGGGCTTTCACACTTTATACTATTGTGCAGTGGATGCTGCTGGTGTAATTGGGTGTGTATGTGTAATTCCAGCTGCAGGGTATCTTAATTATGGGTTTTACAGTAGGTACTGCTATTGTGAGGCCTTTGGCGTTGACTTACACTTGACTGCCATGATTCATCTATTGCCCTTTTCTTCACTTTTCAACCCGATTCCCCTCCCATTGTCAGGCATGCATCCAGCTGCCTGCCTTCTTATTTTGTACTTTCCCAACCCAGGATTGTGTTGCGAAATGTGTTATGTAGCTGATCTACTGCAAGTTTGCTTTGTTCTGTTGTGACAGTTCTATTTTCTTTGCTGTACGGCACCTCCCCTTTCCTGTTCTGCAGGTATCTGCTAGCAGCCTTGTTAGCTGTTGTCTATGGCCCACTGTGAGATCCTAGGTGTTAATTACTCACTTGTACTCCAATTACCATGCTGCAGCATTTCCTTATTGTCTTCCCGTATCCTTCCTGTTTCAGCTATGGTGCGCTCCGCACACAGCTGTTTACTGGGTTTCGAGCGCGTTTTCATCCATGTTCACATGCACTTTCGGTTACCTTGTGTACTCTCAGCTAAGCAAAGCTATGGCTACTTCCACACCCCTATCCTGCTGCTTTGCTTAGCAACAGGCAACCTGGACTAGTAATGCTCCAATGTGCTTACAGCTAAGGTGGCGCACACCTCGGTGCTGTACCGCTACGCTGTGTGGTACATCCTTATGCTAGCAAGGATTTTGCGATTCACTATTACTTGACTCATTTGCATGGCATTGACTACTAATTCCTAGTTACCGAGCAGAACACTGTCACAGACCCTTAGCAACCCTTGTGCCATGGTTGTGGTGTAGCATGCATGCCATTGACTATTATGGGGACTTCATGAATTGTGTTACATTGCAGTTTTATGACATATAAATATATTTTCATTGTGATCCCGTTTGCGCACCGATGCACTGCGATTTCACTTTGCGTTAGTGTGGCCATGACATTAAATGTTATTTTGTATGTGTTGTGCATGTTTTTTTTATGCTATTGGCTATATATTTAACCATTGGCATATATTATCATTATAATACATAAGTTTGGTCTGCTTTCATGGCTCCAATTTTATGTTTGAAAAAATGTAAACCGTTTTTTTTTTGGTTTACATTTCTACATGCTTATGCTACACCTGCACCCTTCATTTGCATGCTACACTGCTGTGCATGGGATAATTAGCATACATGTGCCAGGAGCTGCGCAGCTCTGGCATACGCTGGTAGTGCATGTGGAAACAGCTCATACCTGAATCGCTTGGCAGCCATATTTGGCGTTAGATCGCCAACGCTACTCCTGCACCTGGCACAAGCTTCATGAATCCCGGGGAAAGTGTATATGAGGGAAGTATTTCACTTTATTTTATATGCTTATGCCTAGGTTTAGTACAACAGAGAAACAATTAACTAAAACAAGTTAAAATAAAAATAAAAAAACATAGTCTGAATAAATAAACACCATACTCAGTAAATACACACAGTCAAAACCTAAGGAAAAGGAATCCACTTAAAAATGGGCTTTTTAAAATACCTCTTAAAATGATTTGTGGATAACTTCTGCCTAAGCAGGCAAGGCAATAAATTCACAGATCTAAGAAATGAAAGAGTTTATTTATTGTGTATTTTTTGTTGATTTGTTTACTGGGAGAGTCTGACTGGGTTATAACACATCTCTCTGAACATAACAAATGCATTAGATTTAAAAAAGCATATGGCTTGGTTTACATGGTGTATTGCTGGCTACACCTTCAGTTACATGCTGTTCTCATGACCATACTTTATGAGTCAGACAATTGCATGTAGGTCTTTTTTGAGTAATCTGCTTTCTCCCCACTTTCCAGGATCATGATGTTTAGGCAAACTGCCTGTAATAACTTGAATTCATATGGAGCATTTTTTTCCCTTTAAGCAAGGTGTTGGGCTATAAAAAAGGTCTGAATTATTAGCTATTTTAGAAATGACTAATTAAAAAATCAAGTAAATGAACACCAAAATGTTTTTTCCTAAAAAGCCATTGTAGGCTGTCTCCTGAAAATGGACCTGGAAGGTTATGCCAACAGAAATACAGAAAACCCGCATCTTCTTAGAAGTTATTTTCTATCATTCATTAGTATATTTTCATAGGCCATTGCTTCAATACATGCTTATTTTGGGACATAGCAAGAAGTTTGTATAAAGAAACTGATGTTGAAGGTCTGTAATAGAAAAGTGCTATTGACAAGTTTAGATCATCACTCTGAATCAGTTCATTTGAAGAAGAATGCCCTGACAACAGACAAGGTTGGAGGATGCAGATGTTACCAATTCACAGCTACATATTTTCAGAGAAATGTGTCTTCTTGGGAACAAATGTTTCTCCTTGTACACAGTCTGTCTTAGTTGTTGAATCTGGAATTGAAGGACAAAGCAAGTACTTTTGATCCCTGATGACATTTATTTTGTATTCCATTTCATATTTTTGAGTCCCTTGGGCAGTGAAGTATGAATTTCATTTTCTAATGTACTTATTCCTGGAATCTCATTAATACTATATTTTCCTCACAAATTACAGTTGCAGCAGTTTTTATTGGATTAAAGGAAATTATCTTAACTGGATAAAGGGGAGATTTGCCAAATAAGAAAGAAAATACATCTCAGTATATATCTGTGGACAGAAACAGCTATTTAATAACATAATTAAGGGCATCTTTTCTTGTAAAAGCCTTTCAGTGCATAATATAAAAAATGGTGAAATAACGTACCACCAAAGCTAGCTGTCATGATAGTTTAAGAATAACCCACAGGCAAAGTCCTATTTATTTTGTGAATACGTTTTAAATTCTTATCTCATCAACTATAGTGAGAGAAAATCCCTATATACCTGTGGGGTATACAATTATAAATAAGTCAATTAATTCAGAAATGGAGTTGAGTGATATGGGATGACATTTCTTTACAAATTCAAACCATATGCCAGTAAGTTCTTTCTTTATCAAAGTATAAGCTTAAAATACTGCACCAAATATCAAGACTCTGCCATCCTATTGATGTTCTTTCTCTCCTTCTGTCACACTGATACACACGCACACACACGGACCCACACACACACACACACACACACACACACACACACACACACACACACACACACACACACACACACACACACACACATGGGTAGGATAAAGCAGCAAAGTAGGAGATCAACAAAGGGGGATCTGAAAAGGAGACATCAGTTAATAATACAAAGTAGAAGAGTGGAGAACAAGGGGAAAGTCACAAGCAACTATCACAAAAGGGTCTGATGGTGGAAAGAAGGGGGAATGAAAGATGGTATTATGAACTATACAGTGATACGACAACAGGTAGTAAAAAAAAGTCTGGAGAAGGACTGGGAAAGGAGAACAGGGAAGGCAAGGTTGAGAGGATAGGGTCTAGCAGAGACTAATGGGGAAGGAAGCTAAAGAAAGCAGATAAGTATGTATGCTGAGGGCAGGCACATGAGGAATCCAAGGGGTGAGGTAGGGATGAGAAAGATACCTGTCTACTATAGGAGTGTGGAAAGAAGGCTAAGTTTGTAGGAAGTGTGGAAGGAACACAGGATTGGAAATCAACACCTGTAATATGGGCGTATATTTGATGTGATCTAAAGAGCAAATATAGCAAACTGATGAATAAGGGATCAAGTAGAAAAAGGGTTTATACAGGAAACAATGCTAAAACAGAAAATAAGGAAACTAGCAATGAAGAAATACCAAACGGTACATGGGGAATGTGATAAAAGTTGGGAAAAGGTGGTTGGCTCTAATGTTTAAAAAGCTGTCAGATAAAAAGGAAAGGAAGCAGATGGCTGACAAATAGTAATATATGGCATAAGGAAAGAAAATGGAGACTGGGAATCTTTTATGCCCCCAAACAAAGATGGGAAGGGATTCATTATACTCTCATGTGAGAGATGGAAGGACATAGGGAAGAAACTGAAATAGAAATGATCAGAAAATACTTTAGTGTAACACTTACAAAAGAGGATGGCAGCAAAATAAAGCAAAAAGAAAACAGACAGAGGCAACAAGAACTGTTGAAGAAACAAGGATGAAGAATGTATAGACAAATGGAAGCAACAAAATTCATGGGGGCATTCACATCGTCTGTTGGAGAGTAAAGGAGTGATTTCTAATAAGAGGGTCAACGAGTTAGTGGATAGAATGGATACATATAGGGAAGAGAGCAGCAGCAGTAGTGCATGGAACATCAATATCTGATGAAGAGTTGAAAATTTCAAAAGAAGCAATGGCAGGAGATATAAGATGAAATGAAATGGAGAACAGAAAAGAAGAAGGCGAGACTAAGGGCGAGAGTTAAAAATGAATAAGAGAAAAACAGACAAGGAACAGATGGAGGTCAATAGGTGGTATGGGATAAAATAATAGCTACAGTTAAATGCTTGGTGATGCAAGAAGCAGGGAAATTTGCCAAGACAGTAAATAGTAAAGTGATGCAGCTGGAAAGCAAACTAAATTGAAGCTAGAAGAAAAGGGAATACAGTAACATGTAAAGTAACAAATAAGACTTTGAGAAGACATGTGATACTCTAAAAAAAAGTTACCTAAAGAAAGACATAGCATTGAGTAATTCATATATATCACCCATCCAACATACATACCATATCTGAAAAATATAATGGAAAGCCAAAGACTGAGAAAATGAGACAAACAAATGTTCTACATTATAAACAGGGAAACTGGTAATGATAAATAGCACAGAATACTTGATGGTCATTCAAGGCAGAAACGTATTATAAATTTAAATTAGATCATCTATCCCCTTTTTCCATTTTACATGAGGCCAGGCTGTCATGTTAACATTCCACTCTCATACCTTCCTTGATGGTCATGCCCGACTGTTGCTAGTCTTTTTTCATGCAATCTATATAGCTTGTAACTGGACATTCTCATCTTCTTGTTTTTTTCTTCTTCCTGTGTCTCAAAAATCTGCTTGGCCAAATCATCTTGTTTTCCTGCACATGTAACTGAATAACTGCAAACTGTTTTTTTTTTCTTAACCTATTTAGCAATTAGGGTTACTTTTTTTCAGCTTTAAAGTCCACACTTCTTCATCTGACCATATGCTTTCTACTATGCATCCCCATCTCCAACCCTTCTCTGGTACTTCTTGTCCATCAACTCAAGATGGACTGCATTCATTGCCTAAGTTTTTCTGACATATAAACTCACAGATCACACCAAGATTTTGTACACCTTACTTTTTATCCTGTATGCCGTTCTTCTTTCATACCCTGCTTCTTATACTTTCGGCCAGTTAACTGAAGCACTTCTGACTCTAGCTTTGAACTCCTCATTCAGATTTCCTTTCTCTTCAAACACTCCTCCAAGATACTTGATCCTGTTTTTCTCTTCTGTCTCAGTTTTCAGGTTCTTCTTATTTCCCATATTTGCTGTAATGATCACCATCTTGTCTGTGCACATTTTCACTGCATATGCTTCAGATGTGGCCTAATGGTTAAGATGTTTGCCTTATAAACACAAGGAGCAGGGTTTGATTCTCACAAGGGATAATTGGCTAGGGTTAAAATGGCTCGCAAGGGCAGTTAGCCTAGTACTAATCTATGAACATTTGCTGAAGTTGTTTATTAGAATCAGCGTAACTAATAAACAAAAAACACCCTTGGTGCAGAGTCCAATTGCAATTACTATTTTAAAAGATTTATTAGTACTTTTGAAAAGATCATCTTTAGAATAAAAAAAATCAGTAATAGCAATCATTTTTATGCCAGATTCATACAAACATGACTTATTAGCCATAAGTCCCCCCACTACCTTCTTATCATTACTTGCATCTTATGATCTTATCTTGTTAGCTAACAATAGTGTTTAAAACGATAGTTCCCTCTTTCGTGCACACTTTGACACCTAAAGAATAAAAGTACTGTTGTTTTTATTACAAGTGAAGTTAATAAAAAGTACTGTGATTGATTCTGTGGATAAAATTATTTAACTCTTCTTCATCACTCCTCTCAAATGAAAAAAAAATATCATCAACGAAGCTTTGGTCTGCCCTTACACAGTTAAAACCCACAATATTCCTGAGAATACACGATTCCCAGTATGTTATGATCATATTGGAAAACATGTTTGCTATTTATAAGAACACAGCAAACATTACCATTTTACACTGTACTAATATGGATCCAACTTACTGAAAAAAATAATTTAGTCAAAGGGCAGTGTTTAGAATGAAACAGTATAACACCAAAGTTAAGAATGTGGACTGTTTGTTACAAGCCTTGCTTGAGATGTTTCTTTCAAGGTCCACATGGAGTTGTTAGCCTTATTACATTCCTTTGCTAGTCTTCAACCATTCATTCCATATTTGGCTCTAAATATTGCTTTTTGTTTTGCACACACATTCTTCCAGAGGCAAATAAGGTGACCAAGAATTCCTATTTCTTTAAGAAATTTCCATAGGTTTTTGTATGGTTCACTCAGTCAAAAGCTTTGGCTTTATAGTAGCCAAACAAGCAAACGTTAATATATTTTTTCTTGAACTCCATTACATTATGTATTATCCAACAGTTTTTGGCATGTCTTCTGTCCCTTCTAAAACCAGCGTGCACATTTGGCAGTTCTCATTTCATATATGGGTGAAGTCTAGTTTCTAGTTTGTAGTTTTTTAATGTTTCGTTGCTAACTTATGAAGCCAGTGAAATTGCTTGATAATTTGAGAGTTATTTAGCATTGTTTTGGGGGATTTTAATATGCAGTGAGCCTTTCCAGTCCAATAGCCACTGTTGTGCTTTCCAAATTTGTTGGCAAATTCCAAACAGCAGTGAAACACATCCAATCATGCAACCCCGCAGACACACACAGAGTAGTATGTAACCAGTGTAGTCATTATTCCCTACTCCACAGACTTACCAACTAGCTGACACTTGCTTTGAATTTCTCTGTCTTTTTACGTTATTTTCATTTGACAGCCTCCTTATATAATGATTGGGGTGTCTAAAAATTCATCATTAATGAATAATGAATGATTAATGAAGAGTGACATAAGGGGAAAGTCATTTTCCTTTTTCTTCTTTGAATTGTATCTGAAAGAACAACAAGCACACAGTGTTTGAAGATATAATCTGATCTGAGATTATTTAGTTTCATAGGCAAGTACCAGGCTAGCTGCCCTTGTGTGCTATTTTAAGTTTAGCCAATTACCCTCAAAGGTGAAAATTAAACCCTATACCTTCTGCCTGTGAGAAAAATACTTTAACCATTATGCCAGCCCCTAACCCCAAACTCATAGGTAAGTACTATACTAGCTATCCCTGCATGCCATTTTAAGCCTAGCCATGTTCGCCAAAGATGATAATAAAACCCTGTACCTTGTGTCTGTGAGGTAAGCATCTTAACTATTATACAAACCACCAATACAACTTTATGAAATTGTGAATAAAAATTGTTATTAAGGGGTTTTATAAAATTTGCCTAAATAAAAGTTAATTTAAATCCCAACATTACGAAAAAGCAGCTTGAAAACATGATTAAATTTTAATTACATGCTTTTGGAAATATGCTGTGACTTTCTGTATGCCTATTGAAACCTGGATTAAGATATTTTATATATGTAACAACCTTTGGTTGAAACAAGTAAATAGATTAAATTGAACTGAATCTGGGAAGAGATGGACAAAGGGGGGCAAGAGGTTAAAAGAGACCAGAGTAAGGTATGAAATAGAATTAAGACTAATTACAGAGAGCAGGAGAGATGCTGAGATGAAAGCAATACTGTTTGGAAGAGGGAGCACAAAGGGAGAACAGGGAGGCTGAAAGAAAGCAACAGCTACAGATGTGAAAATGTATGTAGGGGAGCTGAAACTGAGGAGAAGGGATAGCAGAGCAACTGACTAAATTCTATGAGCAAATGCCACCACAGAAAGCAAAATATGACTAGTGGAATTCCTCAGGGCTCCGTACATGGATCCTTTCTAGTCAGCGTCTACTTCTCAGAGTTCCAAACAACTAACCTAGACCTATAACTGATTACATTTGCTGATGAATACAAGCTAGGTGTCATCTTCCTCTCAACATCTGATACTCTGTTACTTCACCAATGCTTAAACCACACAAATCATGTGTGAGTTAGAAAATGGCTTACCTTAAATTCAGAGGAGTGTTGCATTGTTACATTTGGTAAAGGAGTCTTAACAGCACCTTACATTATTGCTAACACCCCACACCCCAGACCAATACTGTTATCAGAGACCTTGGCACCCTCCTAGACAATTCCATACCTTTTGACCACCACATAGCAATAGTATTCAGGAAATCTTATCAAGTTCAATTAGTAACTAAAAGTATATTTTACAGTATATTTTACAGGTCAAGAGAAGTTTCAGTTTTTTCTAAACTCTGTCCTAGTCAGAACAGTTGCAGAATATGGTGCTCCTTTTAGTATGCATCTACTCAAACATACCACAGAACTGGAAAGACTTCAAAAGCTTCTAAGTAAAAAGTTCACCAGAACAATGATGTTCGGCTAGCAAGACAGTGTTAAAATTCTCTGTACTCTTATCTCCTGTAGTGTCCTGTAGTGTCCTTTGTGATGAGTTACATCAAGCATTCCATATGGGGAAGAACTCCATCTCCTTGGTCTCCAACACCTCCAGAAACCAAAAAGCTTCACAAACACTTGAAATGAAGACTTGAATCTCCATCAAAAAATGAATTCAATGTGTGCGAGGGACAGATATAATACTCAACATTCTCTTCATTCTGTTACGCATAAAGCAGAGTGATAGCCTCACGTCCTGTAAGGCAGACCTTAATGATTGTATGGGAGCCTATAGATTCATTCTGTTCCTGACTTTTTTTGCACTGCTGGAGCCAACAGTTGCCCTATGATGGTGGGCATTGACAATGTGATTATGGTCCATAGATTGACTCTTTCATGCAAACTCTGTAAATCTACAAAAATGTTGTGCCATGGCATAAAAGGAAGTGAGTTGAGACAAGTAGAGATGTCATTTGATGTGGTTTGGGGACCTTGTGAGCACGCCTCATTGACATATTTCACAAGAGATGTACCAGGCGTGGCCCACTGGGAGACATCCACTGCTCCTCTGGAATGATATGGTTTGGCCACTGCTCTTCTGGAATTATATGGTTTGGACACCAAGTGAGTATGCCACCTGTGTGACTCCTGTGGGAGCTCTACTAGAAGAGACATAGCTAGGTAATCTGGGGATCTGTGCAGTTTCCCAATTGGACATCTTCTCAACTCTAATTTGATGACAAAAAATGCCCTCTTCTTCTTTGAAAACTGCAGGAAATCTCTTGCTACAGCTGAATGCCACTTTAGTCCTGACCAGAAATGTGGTATTTGCATTAATTTCTGAATTATTGAACTACCACTCAAATGCATCTGCTCATCAGCCACCACAACACCTTGTGCTTAAAGCAGGTGCCATCTTCACCTCACCCTAGCTACATTTCTGTATACCAGCCATGGCCCACTGGGAAGATGCCCCACTGAGAAATTTATTCGCACTTTTTTAAGTGCGGGTCCGTTACATTTTTTTTCGAGCACAACCAACCAACACTTCTTCAGAAAGATCAATCAAATTCCTAAAGTGCCCACAATTAATTTAAAACAAAATAAAGTTTGCTCTCATATAAATGTGTACAAATGTAACAGCTTCAATACAAATTTTAATTTAAATAGTGGTATTATTATTACTTTACCTGTCTTGAAAACAAATGGACATCACTGGAATACTATTAGCTATTATGTCAAACTTCCCAAGTGGTATTCCAAAATATTAAAAGCTAAGAAATAGTTTAAAAGTGTCTATAAAAATAAATATCCACACTTATATAAAATGTACATATATGCGTGCATGCATGTAGATACACGTGCCTATATATAAATACTCAAGCATGCATGCATAGGAAACCTATACCCTTGTTGTTAATTTATAAATGTATCTTAAATATTGTTTTATGATTAATTTAATCTCAAGATTCTTCAATCTTTCATCTTTCGATGTCTGGTCTATAGCACGGAACAAAAATACATGTCCTTCATTTCTCATATGATGGTCTGTTTTACCTATATAAAAAGCTACGCATTGAGTGCACTTAGCTAGGTAAATCACTCGTTTACTTTGACAGTTAAGCTTATTTACGGCTGCGCCAACTGAATTCCTGTTTAAAACTTTCTGAAAAGAGAGAAGAGTTCGTGCTGAAAGTGAAAAGTGTATGTACCGCGCGCACTTAAAGAATAAATAAAAATCTATTATTGCTGTTGAACTGTTTTTGTGGTTTAAGATGCCCCACTGGACAGACCAAGTACTTGCTAAAGAGATAATATCTCTCAGCTGGACTGAGAATGCTTTGATATCTCCCATGAGGAATTAGAGACTGTTGCTCTGGTTAGGGAAGTATGGTCTATCCTGCTCAGCTTGCTAACACTATGACCTTCACCAGGATTACTGATTTAAAAAAATGTGTGTAGGTATCTATAGCTGGATGGAGTAGAAGAGTCTGCATTCAATTAGACTGAATGACCAAGTGACCACTAGTTTTTTTTTCTTTCCTGATTTATGGTTATTCAACTCTTTGAATCCCTTGCCGTCATATTTCTTGCACACCAAGTGTGAAGTGATGCCCAGCTTTTCCTACTGATGCATCCACTGAGTTACATCAGGGGCTTCTTAAAGAAAAGTTTAACCCCGTTAATTTTCTTGCAGCTTCCTATGTTTTTGTTAGAGTTATAGGGGCAAATTCCAAAAGACTCAGTGTAAGTGACTTACCCCGGGATTCATGAAGCTTGCGTCAGGTGCAGGCGTAGCATCGGCGATCTAACACCAAACATGGCCGCCGAGTGATTCAGGTATGAGCTGTTTCCACATGCACTACCTGCGTATGCTACGCCTGCACAGCTCCCAGCACCTGTATGCTAATTACCCCATGTTCAGCAGAGTAGCATGCAAATGAAGGTATATAGCGATTCAGGAACTGGTGTAGGTGTAGAGTAAGCATTCAGAAATGTAAACCGAAAAAAGCCCTTTACATTTTTGCAAACATAAAATCGGAGCCATGACAGCGGACCAAACACATGTATTATAGTGTTAATATATGCCAATGGCTAAATATATAGCCATTGGCATAAAAAACATGCACAACATATAAAAAAGAACATTTAATGTCATGCTCACACTAATGCAAAGTTAAATCACAGGGGCATCAGTGCGCAAATGGGATCACAATGAAAATATAATTATATGGAATAAAACTGCTATGTAACACATTTCATATTCCTCATAATAGTCAGTGGCACGCATGCTACACCACACCATGGCGCAAGGGTTGCTATGGGGCAGTGACAGTGTTCTGTGCTGTAACTAGGAATTAGTAGGCAATGCCATGCAAATGAGAGGAGTAATACTGAATCACAAAATTCTCTCCGGCGTAAGGATGTACCTCACAGTGTAGTGGTACAACACCGAGGTGTGGCCTGGAGATAAAGATGACATCAAGAAAGGGGTGTGCCACCTTAGCTGTAAACACATTGGAGCATTGCTAATCCGGTTTGCCTGTTGCTAAGCAAAGCTGCAGGACAGGGGTGTGTTGAAGTAGCCATAGCTTTGCTTAGCTGAGAGCACACAAGGTAACCGAATGTGCATGTGAACGTGGATGAAAACGTGCTCGAAACCCAGTAAATGGCTGTGGGCGGCACGCACCAGAGCTGAAACAGGAAGGATATGGGAAAAAACTAAGGAAATGCTGCAGCATGGTAATTGGAGTACAAATGAGTAATTAACACCTTGGAACCCACAGTGGGCCATTGACAACAGCTAACAAGGCTGCTAGCAGCTACCTGCAGAACAGGAAAGGGGAGGTGCCGTACTGCAAAGAAAAGAGAACTGTCACAGCAGAACAAAGCAAACTTGCAGTAGATTAGCTACATAACACATTATGCAATACAATCCTGGGTTGGGAAAGTACAAAACAAGAAAGCTGGCAGCTGGATGCATGCCTGACAATGGGAGGGGAATCAGGTTGAAAAGTGAAGTAAAGGGTAATAGATGAATCATGGCATCCAAGTGTAATTCAACACCAAAGGCACCACAATAGCAGTTCCTGCTGTAAAACCCATAATTAAGATACCCTACAGCTGGATTTGCAAATACACACCCAATGACATCAGCAGCATTCAAAGCACAATAGTATAAAGTGTGAAAGCACCTCACACACACTTGTATATTCCCAAATATTCTGCATCATCGGTGTAAACAGATGGGGAACTTTTAAAATGTACATGGTAGGGGCTGCCATAGCTTTGATTCATCAGCATATGTTGGAGACTGAAGGTGGTGTGGAGGATGATGCTGACAATCACCTCAGGCACCGGAGGAGGAGAAGAGTGTTCAGACCAAGGGTAACCTACCAGGGGATAAATGATCTGGCGATAGTAGAGCATTACAGAGTGGACAGGGACACCATACAGCAACTTGTTGAGCTGTGCCGGCCACGCCTCAGAGCGAGACATAACAGAGGGGAACCCATCCCAGTGGACACAAAGGTATGTGTAAGCTTGAGAATACTAGCCACAGGTACCTTCCACAGGCCAACTGGTGATATCCTGGGGATCTCACAGGCATCAGCATCCAGGGTACTCCACAAGTTCCTGGATGCCATGTTACCACATGCCAATGAGCACATATACCTCCCCTGAATGCAGGAGGAGTTGGCCAGCAATATGCATCCCTTCCACCGTGTGGCAGAATACCCAGAGGTACTGGGTACAATAGACTGCATGCACATACACATCAAGTCACCACCCGGTGAGCAGGGTAGGCGCTACATAAACCGCAAGGGTTACCCCTCCATCAGCTGCCAGGTCATGTGCAATGCCCAGGGCATTATCATGTGTGCTGGCAGCCCTGGAAGCTATCATGACTCCCACATCTGGCATGCTTCACAGCTGTATCAGGTATTTGCCAGGGGGGACGTCCCATATGGCTACCTGGTGGGGGATGCTGGCTATGCACTGGAACCGTGGATGATGACTCCCATCAGAAATGCACACACACCCATGCAAGAACACCATGATGAGGCACATGCACAAACTAGAATCATCATAGAGCATGTGTTTGGGATGCTGAAATCACAGTTTTGTTGCTTGGACATATCTGGTGGAGCCTTGCAGTACATTCCAGGCACGTGTGCCCACATCTTCATAGTATGTGTCATGCTACACAATATGATCCTGCAGAAACAGCTGCAGCAAGGACAGAATGATGAAGGCCCTCACAGCCCACCACCATTGCCAAGGGCCCCACAGGCACAGAGGTACTCAGATCACGAACACCCTGAGCCAGCCCCAGTAGGCAGACAGAGGCATGCCAAGTATGCCTATGCCTTGGCGAAGAGGGAACATATAGCACACACACTGACAGTGTAGGCACCTATGGACTGACACCCTTCTCCACCTGCTTACACAGTAAACATGGATGGCACATACACAAGACCACCTGTAAATTGTCATGTATAGATGGTCTACTGTGTGCATTCTACAGAGGCAGCCCTCAACTATTGCACACACAACCGCTATTGGCACAGGGTAAGTCAACACCTGAACAGTACATTAAGCTATCAGCATGTGCCAATACTGTATGTATAGGTTCATAGGTACATAGGTAGGTATGTGGCTAACTGCCCGAGGCCATTCATACGCCTAGCTGAAATGTGTCAGCTGTCACCACCCTATTGATTAACTAACTGTTCATCTGTGGAGCAGAGCCAATTGTGGGATCCCTGGGGTGTACCCACTGTTCCCCATCCAGTCCGCAAGGTGTCCCTGGAGTGTTAGTGAGGGGCTCTGTATAATGTAATCAGGGATGTAGTTCCAAAGCATGGGGAGTATCTATGACAGGAATATGTCACTCCAGCATCTTCCAGTTATGGTTGTGGCAAGGTTTATCTCATTACAATGTGTGGCTCACTGTGACATGGTATTCCCATAGGTGGATCATAACCATTAAGCCTGACTTGGACATGTCTTTGTTGCACAGCAAAGATCATCTCTGAGTAAACAAGATGTCACTGAGTAATGCAAGAGTTCATGCAGTCTGGCAGCATAGGACACATGTCTGAGGCCAGTGATGCTCTTGGCAAGGTATGTTCATGGATCCTCTAGCTGTCTGATGTGTCTTCTGAGGTACATCCCAAATGGGTTATCGTACACAATGATGGGATTGATGAGTGATGAGTAAAGGGGCACAATAACCTCAGTATGTCTAGATGCGAACCCTTAAGGAATCAGATGGCCTACATAGACGGATGGCCTAAGTACTTTGTAAATGTGATTGTCAAAGGAGAGATCGCTATCTAATGTAGTCCCCACATACCCATTACCTCATCTGTATTAAAGTGGCTGCCACACATGTGTTAATATGTGGGTGTTTTGTTTTCCCAACATGGAATGACCATGCAGTTCATGGCCTTTAGCCTGAGGCATGACTGTGACATCCCGTGTTGGTCTATGTGAGGCCCCTTGAAGGATGTCTGTGACAGCTGGACTGTCAATTATGGCCCCCAGTTTGCAGTAATCACCAAACATGGTCTGCTGTAGTCCACCTGTGTTTGCCTGTACCTCTGAGATGTATATGGCAAACAGTAGGGGTCCCAGGACTGAGTCCTGTGGGACACCAGTTGTGACTGGTTAAAGTTGGACCTGGAGGCTGCTAGGCTTACCACATGAGTTCTGTGTATAAGTCTGTTGGCAACCTAACCTGTGATATATGGGTGTATGTACTGGCTGGTGAGTTTATAAACAATACCTGAGTGGAGAATGGTGTCATAATCCTTAGCAAGGTCCAGGTAGTATGTGTGAACTACCACACCCCACACCTAAAGTCTAGGTGACTGTAAGATGTCAAACAGGTTTAGTAGGCATGATCTGCACTCATCAAGCAGACCTGGGTTGGGTCGAGTGTCTGGAGGTTCCCAATGTCTCTGTTAATGTGTTCCATGATGATGTGCTCCATAGCCTTGCAGACCAGGCTAGTCAGGCTTATAGGGCAATAGTTCCCGGGGTCCGTTGTGGTGCCACCTTTGTGGAGTGGGATCACTGTTGCTGTGCACAACTCTGTGGGTATGTAGCGTGTAGAGAGTCTGTGTTTGAACAGTGTGTTTAGGTGAGGGGTTAGTTCATTTGGAGCTTATGTAAGACACAGCCTGGGACACTGCCCGGTCCCATTGAGGCTGTATTTTTGGCTTTGGATAGGGCTGTTTTATCCTGTGTGTTGGTGATTGTCAGGGCTGTACATTCTTCTGGTTATGGTTAAGGGCCATTTAGGGGTTGAGAGGGGTGTGAAGTTTGCACTGAACATGTCTGCCAAAATGCTGGCAATATCAGTCAGTTCAGTGTATATTGTGCCAGTCAGCACCAACTCTGAGCAGATCTGAGAGTCCCCACTTAGGTTCTTAACATAGCTAAAGAATGCTTTGTGGTTGTCTGTAGGGTCCTTGGGAAATTGTCTTTCGAAGCTAGCCTTGGATGATATTATGAGGGATTGTATTTTCTTGCTGATACTGATCAGGGATGTCTGTCCTTCTAGGGATTTCGCTCTTATCTGTACTAGTTACCTCCTACTATTGTAGAGCCTGTGTATGGCAGGTGTCCACCAGACTGGTTTCCTGTTCTTGGAGGAGTGAGTTCAGGTTAGACTTGGGATAGCACGATCCATGCATTCCTGCAGATGATCATAGAGTGCCTTTGTATAGGTTTCAGCATCTTGAACAGCATTGTCCATTGGCGAGGGCGCTGTAAACCATTCCACCTCGGGCATAAGCAATGTGAAGTCTGCTTTGGAAAAGATTTCCACGGTGGTTTCCTTGTTTGGGGTTGTGGGCGGAATGTGAATATCCAGAGTGATTAGTCTATGGTCTAATCTTACCAGCAAGGGGTTGACGTCGGGTGTGGAACACCGGTTTCCCATGTTGGTGATGACCAGGTCCAATATGTTGTTCCCTCTGGTGGGGGTGTAGACCAGTTGTTCCAGGGCGTTAGAGTTGAGGAATTCTAGGAAGCGCTGGGCAAGGGAGTTAGTACTGGAGTAGTTCTCCCAGTTAAAGATTGGATAGTTTACATAACACAGTATTAGGGTGTTTGGTAGGACCCGCATAGTTTCCAGTGTCCCCAGAAATGTGGAATGTGGGTCCTGGGACTTGGTGGGTGATCTGTAGCAAGCTGCAATTTGGATTGCAGTGTTGCCCATTGTCACTTGCAGTTGGAATATCTCTGGTGCATCGTGCTGTGCCACTCACTAATCTGGAGGTGTGACTATCCTTGATGAATATGGATACACCCCACCTTTTGTGTTCCGGTCCAAAAGGTGTGGTATGAGTTATAGCCTGGTAGTGCTGGGGTGCTCTCTGGAGCCTTAAACCGGGTGTCTGTTACTGCACAGCTATCGATGTTCTAAATACTGAGGAGTGCCTCGAGTGTGTGCGATGTGAGGTTTAGACTTCTGGCGTTGAGTAGCAATACCCTCAGTTGCTGGTTACATGTGCTATGTACGGTGGTGGGTTTGTCTTATGAGCCTTGCCTAAAATTCCACCTTGCCTAATATCCACCTCTTTACTATTGTTTGCAATCAATGACAGCTGTGCATGTGTACATGTTCTGCAAATGTGTACTAACCCTTGTTACAGGGCTGTGCCAAATGGTTATGTGCACACCTACATAGAGTGGATATTGACAGTAGAGACACACTGGTTGAACATGTAGATTTGTGTAGCCTAACCTCTCATTGGCAGACTAACAGCTGCTTGGAAATATGTTGACAGTACTGATAATGAAACAGGGTGCATATCATCTTTAACTCCAGTGTGACATCTGCAGTAGGCATGTAAGATGTAGGAAACTTCTGCCCATGTGTAATAACAGCTTCATAGGTGATGGCGTACACTATCTGATTATATCCTGATCATGTCGATAGTGGTAGCAGAGTCTATTGATATCTGACTCTGTGTGGGGAGTGGGTGTCTGTGCCCAACAGAGCTCATGGTTCTGCTGGGTATGTGTGTTTATACTCAAACAAGGATACAGCCCTGTTCACACTCGCATCATCTGTAATCAACTATCAGGATGTGATGTGCCCTCAGAGGGGGAATGCTACTAAAGGTAGCTACCATGTTCCTGTAATAGCTAGTGTTGCCACGTCCATAACTCAGATCTTTACATGTGAGCATCGCTGTCTAAAACATCTTCATAAGCAGTAAGTATACTAAATACAGTATGTGGTACTTGTAGTACTGAATGCTCATACAGGCATGTCCACTACTCAGCTACTGGTGTTTACTAATGTCAGCTTTGTGTATGTGGCCATCCTGAGGGAATGCAATCTGTATGCCATGTACACTGCCAAACCCACCTAACACTGCACGCTACACATTGTCTGGGATGCAGCTACAGGGGTGATCTTGGAGGCAGTCCATACTACACCCATGACTGGACTAGACAGTCAAGAGGTGTAGGTTAACACATGCATCTCATCACCACAACCAACACATACACTTACCAGAACACAGTAAGGACACACACACATTCCACCAGATATCACACACATCCACAGAGGCCTCTAAGTATCTGGCCAAGCAAGAGGCCTCCCAAGTTGGAATAGACAGACAACAGAATACAAAGACTGTACGACATAGTTCGCATAATTGTGTCACACCTCAGAACATATGGCCGGAAACATGGCCAACAGTACTCATTTGTGAATGCAAACCCTAGCACTATGTTACACACCAAGCTATATGAGGGCAAACATACTGTCAACTGCCTGTCTGCCATGATTAGCCACATACCCATACACTCTGACCACCTTTAGAACTATACACATGTCACTGGCATGTGCTATGTTGTTGTGCAGGACCTGTAATACAGTAGCCTGGACTGCATGGAAACACATGTAGGAACTGTCAGGTCATGTAGCCCATGCAGGTATGTCCCAAGGCCTGGGTAGCATTCTGCCAGTGGCCAGAATGATGCAGCAGTACAGGGACAAGGATTGTTTTCCACAATCGTGACATTTACTGGTGTAATGCAAAGAGTATCCAGCATCTCTCTGCCTGGTATAACATGGTTGATAGACCATGATGCTTTGCCAGACAGGGTCTGCACCTGTCACCCCTGAGAATCTGGATACTGGCAATGGCCCATGCATCCCCTATAGTGCCCTCATCATGCCAGGTTCAATTGAAAGTCCACTGGTGCAACAGGGACAGCCAAGAAATAAACTGTGGGTCTTGCTACTCGATACAAATCAGGTACTCAATATGGACTCACGTACAGCAATCTGAAACATGGAGAACATATCTGTGCAGTGATTCAGATATGGTTCAATGCTTTGGAGAGCACCCCTGCATGACCATGTTATAACACATACCTTACATCTTGGCCAACATCCTTTATTGGAACACATGGGCCACAGGTGTGTCCAACTTCCTAAGGGATATGTACACCCCATGCAAGTTGCACTTGCATAACGTAAGATGCATTATGCTGAGCAACTACCTTTGTGCCAAAATGTAATCCAAATTGTACCTTGTGACAGATCATCCATCATGCTTCAGAATTCCCAACTGTCATTGTGCTGTAATGGGGAATACCAACTGTGAGACAGGACACCATAATCATGGCCACTCAGCTATCTCATTATGAACCGGGAAGACTCATCATGTACCAACACATGTGCTCAATGCATGTTGGATGTCATCAACACCATTGACCTGGATCACCATAGTCACACCAACAGGGCTAACAGTATGCCACACACGGTCAGTCTTCAAAGCCAATGTTATGCTCCTTAAGAGTGAATTGGTGACTGTCATGGCACCCATGCAGATGTACAATGCATGTGCAAATGCTGGGTCCTACACAAATGCACTTTAGGCACTCACATATGTGCAGTGATCGTGCCATTGAAACAGAAACAGGATTCAAACAAACAGAACCATGAAGGCAAACCAGTGGTACCCTGCCTTAAACTGTACCACAGAAGGTAGTAACTGTTACAAGAGTCAACACACATGAGTGGAAGTTGATCCATGGTCAGCCTCAGTAAGATGCAGACACACCATATAATGCCATGCAATGCTACTGTGAAACTACTCATCCACATATTATGAGGCCAAACACAGATGATTCCATAGCTGTGTCATGAAACATAATGGCAACAACACCTGCTGTGCTTCACAGCACTTTGACATGAGATGTACTGCACCTATGGAAATAGCACCTGTTCAGCCAGATAGGGTCTTGGATAACATAAACACACTGCCCCCCCGACAGGTACACATTCATATATCCATGTCCACTACAGAGCCCCTGTAATAACAACTATGCAGGTACAAGCTGCACTCTCTAATGCCATACATACAGGCTGCATGGGACCTTTACACATTCCAGGTTATATCCTACACAAATGTCAAAACATTCTGCTTCCCACATAAACATCTCATACAATCATAGCATCATGTCAGGCTGTGTACACAATCAATGGTTCACAGCAACAGTCACCTGTTAATGCTGTCAATATCAGAGGGACTCTGGTATGTGTATAGCTGACCTGGTTACAAACAGTGGTATCATTGCATTGCATAACACATAATATAACTGTGTCAGTACATGGGTACTCTGCACAGTTGTTGTAGGGCTAGGTACAGTCCACCAGTCAAAGGTTACTTAGTGTTGTTCCATTACATGTCATACCACATGTATGGATGTGTGTTGGTAGTCTGAGGACATGGTGGTGCCTGAGGATTACATCCTAGGATGCAGCTTTTGACACTGTGACCTGCACCTGGCTCATCTGTGATGATATATGTTGGAGTACTGGTCTGCACATGTGAGTAGCGATTATGGATGTGGGGATACCACCACCTGGAGTGGTCCGCACCAGTGTTATGGCCCACATGCCTGGTTCTGAGTTATATGATGGTAGTGCTATTATGCACAACAGAGACATCAGCCTGGTGTTCCTCACTGCACAGATGTCAGTATTCCCCATTGTAGGTTCAACAGTGAGCAGCTGCGATTATGACAGCAACACATCTAGCACTGGTTAGCATAAGCATACAATGCAATTGTCTTCTAGGTGTCAGGGTGTTATCCTGTGTTTAGGTCTTTTGCCTTGGAATGGCACTATATGGGCAAATGCGAACAAGGTATTATCAACACTCCCTTGAATCATGGATGCATGTGATCTGTGACAAAGGCTTGTCTTCTGTCAGTCATGTCATCCCAGACTGACAAGACACTGGGCAACCTCGTAATTACAGCAGGACATTGGCTCATTGTGTTGGTCAAGCAGTTGCCATTCCTAGCATGAAATCACTGCGAGTGGTAGTATTGTGCTTGTTATAGACTGATACATCTAAGGTGTCGGACAGCAGCAGATGTTGTGTAGAGGACCAGTGTCAGATACGTGTAGTGCAGGGTTCCTGCTAACAATGACAACTACTAACACCGGAGACCATTGCAACATGCTCTGTACATCTAACTGTATGAGCATGGCCACTGTGGCCTTCCGTGTTTAGAATCAGAGTGCATCATAAACAGCCCTGTGCTACTAAGTGTATGAGCATGCCCAGTATAACCTTGTGTATTTGGACTCATAGTGCATTCCAAACAGCCCTGTGCTACTAAGTGTGTGAACATGCCTACTGACACCTTGTGCATGTTATGTGCTACTATGTGTATGAGCATGGCGGTTGTAACCCTGTATAGTGATAGTAGTCGTCCATTCCACAGAAGGGCATACTCCTATTTGGGATGGACTCCTACGTTAAACACACAGGTTCACAGATATGTACATTGTACTGTCAGCATCCCTGTTGATGTCCACAATCTTAGAAGGTCATGATGACTGCCTTGGAATGTGCAATCTCTGTGGCGCAACTTGTAACTGCGTAGTACTGTAATAGTGATCTGTAGATAGGCAGGTGTTCTGATCCCATCACTGGTGTGTGTGTGTGTGTCCATCTGCCGGTGGACAGAATGATGCTTTTTAGAGTACTCTTACTCCATATGATTCCTATACTCAACTTTGGCATGGCTGATGATGTCACCCACCTAGGAATACACCTCTGGGATTGATGTGACCCAGTAATCTCAATAGCACATTCTGTAACTGTGTAATGCTGTAGTGTGATAAAGTAGTTAGATCAGAGTTCTAATCCCAGACATACTGTGTGTGTGTGTGCATGTGTGTGCGCTTGTCCGTCTGCTGGTGGACAGAACAATGCTTTTTTAAGTACTCACATGCCGTACGATTCCTATACTCTACTTTGACAAGGCTAATGTCACCCACCTAGGAATACTCCTCTGGGATTGATGTGACCCAGTAATCTTGATAGCGAGTTCTGTATCTGCGTAATGCTGTAGTGTGATAAAGGAGTTAGGTCGGTGTTCTAATCCCAGACATGCCGAGTGTGTGTGTGTGTGTGTGTGTCCATCTGCCGGCAGACAGAGCAATGTTTTTTAGAGTACTCACACTCCGTACGATTCCTATACTCAACTTTGGCAAGGCTGATGATGTCACCCACCTAGGAATACTCTTCTGGGATTGATGTGACCCAGTAATCTCGATAGCGCATTCTATAACTGCATAATGCTGTAGTGTGATCAAGTAGTCAGGTAGGTGTTCTATTCCAAGCATAGCAGGTGTGTGTGTTTGTCAGTCATATCCAATGTGTTGGTGGCTGTGAGTGGCCAGCCACTGGATGTGTTGAAGAACATGTTTTGTTGTTTCCCTATATAGTGGCCAAAAATGTCACAATCAGCCAAGAGACTGGGTTGGCAAGACATACCCATACATTTGGTAATAGGCCTGGTGAGTAATGTCAGCAACCCTAATATTACCCTGAATACAGTCTGAACCTGTGTGTCGCACAGAACTCACAGAACTACATTTGCCTTGGGATTAACACCAGTACATAATACAGGAGTCACTGGTAGTTTCCTTTTCATTTTTGTCTAATGCTTTGTTGTCACGAGGTTTATTCTTGCGATATATATACTATATCTATGTATGTGTGTGTGTATGTATATATATATATATATATATATATATATATATATATATATATATGGACATTAACACAAATACATCTACATGATGGAATACATGTCCTATACAGTTGAATGCCTGTGCTGGATGATAAGTACATGATAACAGCTGATGTGTGTATATCTGCTATGGCTTAGTGGTAAAGCACAATGTCTGTGGTATGCAGGGTCCTGGTTTCAAGCCTTGCAAAGGCTGGTTGTTTTGTTGCTGGGCATAACAAGGGCCATTGAATAGGGTGTGAACGAGGTGCTTTTAAGCAGTTGTGTGTGGGTTTGCACAACAGTAAGCAGTGGTTAGTTTTGGGGAGACTCGGTATGGGTCATGTAACTATGCATTAGCAGGTAAGCCTATGAAAATTAGGTAAAGGATAGTGAATCCCGGTTATCCCCAGGGTGTGAGGCAGGTCCCAAGAGTGTATGTGTATAGATAGCTGGGTGCAGGACTCGGATATGGGTGACATCATGGGAGGTGTGTCAGGCATACTGTATGTGGATTGGAGCTCTGTGGCTCAGGATTGCTCCTAGCTTAGTACGGCTAAGCTAGGGGTGTGTCTATACCTGCCTAGTGCAGTTGGGAGGGACAACAGCAGTAGGAGAGTAATCAAGGTGAACTAGCTGAGCTGACAGGTGATATGAATCAGAATCAGCCAATTACAGGGGCAGCAGACCAGCCCAGCCCAGAACACTACTATAAACTAAGCAAACACCTTCCCCTCTGGTTTTTCCACACTCTACACCACCGGTGTATACATGCAGGGAAATTTTAACAAACAAACCTATGAAATGAGAAGGGCTGCAGCAGGCAACAAAGACCAACATGTGCAAGAGGCTGAGGGTGGTGAAGATGTGAATGCTGCTGAACAACCCTCAGTGAGGAGACAGAGAAGAGTGTACAGACTCAGGGTAACCTACCAGGGGCTACATGAGCTGGAGATAGTAGAGTGCTATAGGGTGGACAGAGACCTCCTACACCAGATTGTTGAGCTGTGCCCGCCACACCTGACACTTCAAACAGGCCGAGGGGAACCCATCCCAGTGGATACCAAGGTATGTGTAGGCCTAGGTATACTCACCAGTTACATGCACCCAAATTGTTATGGTATGTGCTATGCTACACAATATGATCCTGTGGAAACAGCTGCAGCAGGAACAGCATGGGGTAGGGCCACGCAGCCCCCCACCAATGCCAAGGCCTGTACAGGCACAGAGTGACTCAGAGGAGGAACAACCTGAGCCTGACCTAGCAGGCAGAAGGAGGTGTGCCCAGTATGACCTGTCCTTGGCAAAGAGGCAATGCATAGCTAATGCACTGACACAGTAGAGACCCAGGGAATGTCACCCTCTCTGACTCACACAGACAGTAAAAGGTATGCCAAACATGACACTACCTGTGTTCAGCCATGTATAGGGAGTGTACTATATGTGTTTGACATAGGCAGCCCTCCAGCGCCATCCTCAAGTCTGGCACACCCTCAAGGTAAGTCAATCAAGCTACCAATTGCCAAATGTAGTAGAATGTGTTGGCACCTGTAGTTATGGTATAGATGTGAGCATGCAAGGGAATTGGGTGGCCAAATGGTAAGGCAGCAGACAGTAGACACCCATAGTGGCACCATGACATCTGTAACACATACTGAAGTCACCATAGTAGCCAGTACTACACAGGTGCTGCAGGTAATGGGCTGAGCGTTATGTGTGTCTTTAAGACTCAGACAAGTCTCAACCAGCTGGACAGGTGTAGACCACCACAAACAAATGCTGCACTATGGCCTCTGAATGTGCCCTAAGGGTAACCCCTCCCACAGACCCACACGGACAGCCTACAGCAGGCCAGGCAGTTGGATGTAGGTTGTGAAGGCTAGGAAGTCAGAAACTAATATGTTGGTAATTAAAGCTAAGATCTGTAGTACACTGGTATGCCTCTTGCCAGCACACTGGGTAAGACTACACACTGAAATGGAGTGCCTGACATACCAGTACAGTAGGTGTGCCCCACATCCAACGTACACTTATAGCAACAGTCGGTGTGCCCCCCCGCTCCTGTGTAGGAATGTAGATACAGTCAGTTGTACCCCCTGCTATGCAGAAATGTAGCAACAGTCAATGCCACATGACCGATGGATACCCTGCAAACACAGCATGCTACCTGTTGGTGTACAACACAAAGGTCAGTACCACAGTACAGACTACCTGGACACGTAACACATGCGATACAGATGTCCATACAGGGCATGCTCACACACTTGAAGGTATGAAGGCAATGTCAGTCGACAACATACTGAATGGTCATACTGGGCATGCTCACACACTTAAACATATGAAGGCCATATCTGCAAACACCAGTAGTCCGGACATATCTGCCGGTCGCAGTTCTTAGTGCAGACACATGTTAGTATGCACCATGCCCGCCTTGCACACACAGTGGATAGGAATACAGGCATATATGTAAGGACAACACACTATAATATGTCTAAAGTAGATGGACATAGATGTGTGGAAGAGGGTGACCATGACAAGGAGCCATCCGTGCCTGTCCCATCCAGCACAGAGCCAAAGGGCCCCAAACACATGAGGTGCAGATGTCATTCACTGCAGATACTAGCCACCTGTATCTGTCAGCATGCCAGACTATGTGGTGCAAGTGCCAGCTGTGCAACATGACTGTACATGGAAGTAGCCATCTAGTAGCTGTATACATGTACCTGTGACATATGGCCCCGTGTGCACCTGCATGTGGTATGTCAACCTCTACATGACTGGGTTATGGCCCATGCACACACTGCCCTCCCCATAGCAGTATTATGAGAAGCCTGCTGAGGTCATCCATTGTGAAATACACCTTTGGGAGATCTGTAGCTCAGTAATCTCTATGGCGCATCCCATAACTGCATACTGCTGTAGTGTTATACTAGGTAGGTACTAGTTCTAACCCCAGACTTGCCAATTATGTGTGTGAATGTGTGCGCATCTGTCTGTCTCAGACTGTGTAGAGAGAAATGGTTTATAGGCTACCCACAGTCCGTACAAATCATATACTCACCTTTGGCAATGCTGCTGATGTCACTCACCTAGAAATACACCTCTGGGAATGTCGTAGACCAGTAGTCTCTGTTGTGCATTTTGTAACTGTGTATTGCTGTAGTGTGATAGAGTAGTTACATCAGTGTTGTAATCCCAGACTTGCCAACTGTGTGTGTGTGTGTGTGTGTGTGTGTGTGTGTGTGTGTGTGTGTGTGTGTGTGTGTGTGTGTCCGTCTGCTTGAGGAGAGACCAATGCTTTTAGAGTACTCACACTCCGTACAAGTCATATACTCACCTTTGGCAATCCCGCTGATTTCACACACCTAGAAATACACCTCTAGAACTGCTGTTACCTGACATTCTCCGTAGCGCGTCCCGTAAATGCGTATTGCTGCAGTGTGATACACTAGGTAGGTAGGGGTTCGAATCCAGGACATGGCAGGTGTGTGTGTTTGACTGTCAGAGACTGTGTGGGGGTGGCTGTGAGTGTCTAACCACTGGACATGTTGGGGAGAAGATCTTGTAGTTTTCATATATGGTGTCCGTCCTATGACACACAGCCCACCTCATGAGGCATACAGATGTCAGTCAGCCATGGGACTGTGTTGGCAAGCCATACCTCTACATCTGGCAAAAGGCCTGGTGAACAAAGTATGCAACCCTACTAGTACCCGGTATATGTCCTGAACCCATGAGTCATACACAAACACACTTGCCTAGGATATCCTGCTATGTTGCTAGTACCATGCACATTGATGGCAGATAGTAGGCATGGTGTGATTGCAGTGGGCTGCAGAGGACATGACACCCTGTACAGCGGTACAATAGGCACATAATTGTGGACAATGTGCCTTCACTATGTTCCCCACTGGATGCCTGCAACATACATGGGGCCATCAAATGTGATCCACAGAGGCCATACAATACTGTACACATGTGCCCTGTATGGACCAATACCACTGACACCAGGGAATACCTGTACCATGCTATCAATGCAGGTGCAGGGTAAACCTGCTGACTATAAGCAGGTTTCTCGACAACAGGCCAGTATTGGCATATTGGAGGATAACAGTCCGTGTACACAACATGTGACTGTCATACCAGGTACACCTGTACATGTGACTGTACAGTATTGTGGGACATGCACATCCCAGGCAATGTCCATATCAAGGACTATCAAGCACAGACATGGCATGCATTGCAAAGCTATGGCCATACACAATGGTAACCAGGATGTTAGGGCAGTTCATGCAGTACCCATCTGTGTGGAACACTGCAGACACTACATCCCTGTACCACACTGCACACCATTGTTGGGTGATGCGATACCAAGGATTACCCCTCACCTAGCCTTGTACAGCCATCTTGCACAGCCAACCACTACACACCCATGAAGCAATGCATACATGCATGTCAGTACTGGCACCTTGTGTCTGTGTGTGGGTTTTGATGCTCCCAAACACAGTCACTCCCAGTATAACCCCAATTGGCATGCCAACAGATGTCATATACATTCACATGCTCTAGCCCATAGAACCTACAGATATCCCCATGTGGTGCATGTAGTACCTGTGCATTATTGCAGTGTGGCAAACTAAGCAGTTAGGGAGTGTATTTCTGGCCCTTGCAAAGAGAGTCATTGCGAGTCCATTAGAGAGTGTGGTTGTGGTGACAATGGCATCCATTCATGTGGACAGCCATGTGTGCTACACCTAATGTATGTCTACTATATCTCTGTTGCACATGTTTCTCACCAACACACATATATGTTCTTACAGCATAGCAACATGTCGGCTTTGTGGCACATGTAGTAACTGCATGCACTTGTAATAGTAATAACTAGTCAGCCAGGGGTTTGACCCCTGTACTGGTAGGTGTGTGACAGACGATTCTTAGGTTTTAGTCTTCAAGCCCTTCTATGATGTACATTGTCTGTCCTTCCCACACACTCTCTGGTGGATGTGGAAGCGTACACATGCTCAGCAGCAGCATGTGTATTGTAAGTGATGGACATGATCAGGTGATGGCCTCTGCACCTATTGCAGTCCTCCTCTAGCTGATTGCATGTGGAACAGCTGTGATGATGTTCCCATAGCCATTCACATGATAAACACAGTACAATATCTAGGAACATCATGTTGGTGTTTGGCCAAGACAGTCGCTGTGAGTGGTACCTGGATGTGGTGTTTGGAAACGGCATCACAGATGATATCTGGATGTTCCTCAAACATCATACACAGTGGGAAATAGCCTAAAGACAGGAGGGTGATGTGACAGACATGACTACAGCATGTAAGTGTAGCTATGCTTCATTGAGACTACTGCCTGTTTAACATGTTGTGTGTGGTAATGGCTATTCTGCATGTTTTATAACAGACATGACAGTGCTCTGTTTGTGAGGGAACCCATCTATAGGGCCATCTGTGAACTGGTCAGTGTGTGCAACCATTTGTTTCCTGTGTTACACACTGAACACACATCTGTGCACAGCAGGAGCATAGTGTGAGGATTGCTGCCAGTACATGGTGATAGGGATGTGTTACTGCCATCGCATCCCTGCCTGGGCATATGTCACATGACACAGTGGCATGACAGACACTGTCTGAGGTTCTCAGTGGCAAGTCAATAATGGGCAACTGTTCATAGCTGCAGTCACACGTCTTCTACACTTTGTACAGATGTCATGCAGTATATATGCATGTGTTGTGCTCCCTCTGCAAATGTATACCATTTGTTGTGTTGGGTTGATGGTCATATCCATGCATACTGTTGTAAGTAATCCTGAATGCTGTTGTCTATTACTAAGCCATATCTGTGTTTAAACTGCAACACCATAGGCTGTATGGATTTGGAGGTCCCGGCAGAACCTCTTGTCACACATCAACTGATCATGGCACTGAGCACCAGCATATCTGGGGCACAGCCTTGGACCTCAACCTCTGTTGGCTCTGTACCACCTTCTGGTGGCACCACCACTGAGGATGGGGACTGTTCCTCTTGGGAGCAGGGCCAGACAGGAACATGTCCACTGTCATGTGGTCCCAGATATGGTGCGTTGGGGGCTCAATAAGGGGTTTCAAGGCCAGATACATAAGCTCAAGGGTGGAGTGTCACATTTACAGAATGAGGTTGCCCCTCCTGGACAGGCCCCAGAACTGCCTCCTTTGCAGCTGTTTTGGTGCAGTGGTGGCTGCCCATAGCTGGGGACCTCTGTCCCACTGTTCCCATGGCCTTGTGAATGCCAAACATCCCTCCCCTGTCCGAGGTGTATCCCCCCCACATGTGTCATATACCGACCCTGTATGCTGTCTTGTGTGTGATCCTACCCTACCTATCCTCCACGGGCATACCTACTCTTCTTCCCCCACATCCCACTCTCTCCACCCTACCGAAACATAAGGCCAGTCGGTTCCCAGGACAACATTTGCCCCAGACATAGCTGTCCATTTCACACACGTACCCAATGGACACATGTGTCCCCTGTAATATGCATCACAACATACTCCTGTTATCCTCACCCCTGTCCCTCAGGCACACAATCCTGGTATGCACATCACTCCTAAATGTTCCAGGTACAAGTGATGCAGACGACCCCGTTGTACAGACAACACTACCGGTCCCTCTCTGGTTACCCCATTTACCTTTATCATGATGATGATGTTGCACACAGCACCTTGCAAAAGTACTGTTCTCACATAATGATTGGTCAGGTACTGTAGTGTTAATGTACATTACATGCACAGAGTGATGTTTACAGCCAATGTACAACTGTTTGCATGTATGACTGACACATGTCTGTCTGGGGAACTCTTGATATTACATAGGACAACACCACTACATAATACAGGCGTCGCTGGTGTTTCCCTTTTCATTCGTTTGTAATGCTTTGTTGTCACATGGTATGTTCCTGATATATCTCTATATATGTATGTACCTATATGCTGGACATAAACACTCAAACATACATCTACATGATGGAATACATTTCTATACTGTTGAATGACTGCACCGTATGATATGTTTGTGGTAATGTCCGATGTCTGTATATATGCCATGGCGTATTGGTAAATCACATTAGCTGTGTGTGCAGGATCCTGGTTCCGAGCCTTGCAGAGGCCATTTATTTTGTTGCAGGGCAGAACAAGGCCATTGGATATGGAGGGATTAAGGCACATGCAGTTTTGAGCGGGTGTGTATGAGTTTGTGGAGTGTTATGCAATGCTAACCTCTGGTTACAGCTTCATACACTCAATTAGCCTCTACATTGCTTTACCAGTGTAATACTCACATACTGGTGGCCAAGCAGGCTTACACGCGCTTGCTCCCGCACTTGCAAATGCACTGACATCGGTGCTTGAATCTGACACTCACACCCCTGGGTGGGAGGGAAGGCCACAATATTACCTTGTGATGCCTATTACATTGGAATACATGCCTACAGTATTGGAAATGGCTGCCCATTAGGCAACGGCATGCCGTTCGACTGTATGGAATCAGCATCCTGTCCAGTGATTTATTATATTATTTGTGTGTTCCTCTTACAGTCTGCACCCGTCTGGCAGATACATGGGAACTGAGACTCTTCAATACAGACAAGTAATTGGGTTTTGGGACCCACACCTGTCAGCTGAGTCATGCTACTGCATACCTATTATTCTATCATCTTTCTAAGGTAGTCAATGGACTATGTGCTTTCTGTCCCTATCAGACCTCTCATATGATTGGGGAAAAATGAAGACTGAATCAGGTACACGGCATAACAACATCAGGGACACATTTAAATTATTGGTGCTATCAACCTGACACATTGACAGACTCAGAGCATATGTATTCATACACATTGCCTGTGGTACATGCTGTTTATGACTCTTAATTGTTGTCATTATTCATTATGTGTAATCCACCACCTTTCCTCCTAATATCACTAGTTCTAGGAGGGTTTAGGTGGGACAGAGTTAGAATCTGAGTCAAAGTCAGGGACGTCCCTGGTAATCGGGGACAGTTCAATGGTATGGTTCCTATGTGTTCCCCCAATGGATGTGCTCTTAGAGGTTGGGAGGTATGGACATCAGCTATGCCCATATTGTAATATTACTTACATCCCTGGGCGGTCCTAATACGGCTCTGCCAGCCAACACCTGCACACCTAGGCCCATAATCGCATACCCATACTTCCCCCACCTGCCACTCCTCTACAGCAGTCATCCTTACTCTGGGCGCAGGAGGGGTATAAACACACCACTACACACTGCCCACTCTCCCCGTGTCAGGACACATGTCGTACATTGTGTCTACCCATGGGTTATCAGGCTTGCACAACCTACTGGTCCGTGTACATATACATCCTGGTCTGATAAATCATTACTGAGACTGGCTCTGATCATTAATTTTTGGTGTCCCACAAGGGACATCGATGTCTATGTTTCAAGATTAGACCTTGCAGGTCTCTCCCACTGGTAGTATCCTGCCGGTGGTCTGGGAAGCAGTGGTGCATTTACCTTTATTGTGTGTCTGTATGTCTCACCATCCTAGCTGGGGGGTTGGGGGGGGTGATGCTACATGTTACACATTTGTTTATTGGACCTCCCACAACCATATGCATGGCCTGTGAACATATGTTACTTGTAACTGCTGTATCATATCCCAGCTATATACATGTAGGGTTACCACCTGTCCCACTTTGCGAGGGGCAGTCCCTCTTTGGGCAGTTTTGTCCTGCATAAAAATTTAAAAAAAATGGCAAATTTCCTGAGATATTAGGACTAACATATTTCCTATATTTAATATAATAGTTGCATAAAATAGTTATTCTGTTTCTGAAACACCTAAATGTTATAAGAAACGGAATAAGCAACTAAAATGCTACAAGAATAAGCATTTATTTAGGCAAAAAAGTGAAGTTCTGTCCTTTGTACTGGCTGTGGGTATGTTTTGCCTTGCAAAATCTGATGTTTGGGCATTTGAAAGGGTGGCAACCCTATATACATGTGTATATTTACTGTCATATATATATATATATATATATATATATATATATATATATATATATATATATATATATATATATATATATATATATATATATATATATATATATATATATATATATATATATATATATATATATATATATATATATATATATATAATAAACACAAAAAATTAGCTGGTATTAATAATTGTAAAGCAGTTATTTTCAGTCGAAATATGGCAGACTAGACTGAAGAATATGCCAATAACACTGTCTCTTGGAATGAAGTAGTTATAATTATAGAATATGTAAATGTTTCAGTACCTTGTATAGAACCAATACGGCCCTTAAATCCAAACAGTATTCACTTCTTCGGATTCAATTTTCCTTCGTAGTTTTTCTAGTAGCCTAGGATTGTTAGCATTTATGTACAAAAAACGCCAAAACCACTTCCAGCGATGAAAACATTTATCGAAGGATTCTTCAAATTAACAAAAGGATATAGGCAAAAGCCACTACTATAATCATTGCCAAAAAGATGCTTCAAACTGGCAACACTGGTACAAACAAACTATCTGTTCAGCATCACGAATGCTCATCCGCCTCGCAGCTAAACAGTCTCCCTCAATTCCGTCTTCCGTGCGGTAATGAGTGTTCACTCCTCTCAATGAACTAGAACCATGTGGCACAAGCTAAACAGTTCATAGGCGAGACAATTACAATTCATCCAAATTTTCTTCACAATTCCACTTAGACAATAATTCCAAGAGTAGACTTAAGTAAATTCCAAGACATCGATAAAAAGTAAAAGAAGTTTAATGCGATATCACAAAAAAAGCAGGCAAGCGCTTTCACTTAATTAGCTTCCTCGGGCCGTTACAATTGCTTAACATATGGCCCTTTTATAACTTTGTGTTTCAAAATGAAACGCCATGTCATTTCCTCTGATGTCATGCTAATTAATATGCAATAAATGCTTAATATTCATTTTGCATTAAATGTCATTATATTACATTAAATATAAATCAAATCTAAACTATTTCCTCATCTCTAATTTGTTTAAAACTTAACTTTTAATCATAAAATAATTCATTTAGAACTTCTTAAAAATCCAAATGCACTATGTACTAGTATTTTTGTTCATACTTAGAAATGTCCGTGGATTCACCTGAATTGTTGTCTCCTATAACTACGTGACATTTTTATTTCAGTTTGTGGATGTTGTTGTCTACATCCTATTGATAAATATCACGGGTATGAGACATATGGCTAAAAATATAACCTAGATAAGCATGCTATAATTGGACCTTTATGAGCGCTTAACGTCTAAGTCATATAGCTCAGATATAACCTAAATGAGTTTGCATCAGTCTCTATCATGATATTGGACCTGGCGAACACTTAATGATTACATATAACGGAACGAGTATGGAACTTATGAGTTCCGTTTCTTCAAACCAACAATAAACTACCCTTTTAAATAAATAAATAAATAATCATTGCTGGAATGTGTGAAATATGCGTTCATACATCCCGACTACATGATATATATAAGAGGATGCTAGGGTGTTGCCAGTATGAATTGGCATATGGATACTAAAAACATTTCTATTGCAAATTTCATCAATTATAATATTTTCAAGCCTTGAAAAGGGCTTTACTTACAACTCTATCCCTGTAAATAATTAATGGAATGTAAAGGTTCTCTCATTTTAGTCACATTTAGAGTTGTGGTTAAAACCTGAATAATTAGTTATTATATGCAGGGCGCTATTTTATTTAAGTTTTATATATATATAGTTTATAAATATACAGTTTTACTAGTTTTTTAAAAGAGAACCTTTAAAAGAGTTCCATATTCGTTCCGTTATATGTAATCATTAAGTGTTCGCCAGGTCCAATATCATGATAGAGACTGATGCAAACTATAGCCATATGTCTCATACCCGTGATATTTATCAATAGGATGTAGACAACAACATCCACAAACTGAAATAAAAATGTCACGTAGTTATAGGAGACAACAATTCAGGTGAATCCACGGACATTTTTAAGTATGAACAAAAATACTAGTACATAGTGCATTTGGATCTTTAAGAAGTTCTAAATGAATTATTTTATGATTAAAAGTTAAGTTTTAAACAAATTAGAGATGAGGAAATAGTTTAGATTTGATTTATATTTAATGTAATATAATGACATTTAATGCAAAATGAATACTAAGCATTTATTGCATATTAATTAGCATGACATCAGAGGAAATGACATGCATGCTTCATTTTGAAACACAAAGTTATAAAAGGGCCATATGTTAAGCAATTGTAACGGCCCGAGGAAGCTAATTAAGTGAAAGCGCTTGCCTGCTTTTTTATTGTGATATCGCATTAAACTTCTTTTACTTTTTATCGATGTCTTGGAATTTACTTAAGTCTACTCTTGGAATTATTGTTTAAGTGGAATTGTGAAGAAAATTTGGATGAATTGTAATTGTCTCGCCTATGAACTGTTTAGCTTGTGCCACATGGTTCTAGCTCATTGAGAGGAGTGAACGCTCATTACCGCACGGAAGACGGAATTGAGGGAGACTGTTTAGCTGCGAGGTGGATGACCATTCGTGATGCTGAACAGATAGTTTGTTTGTACCAGTGTTGCCAGTTTGAAGCATCTTTTTGGCAATGATTATAGTAGTGGCTTTTGCCTATATCCTTTTGTTAATTTGAAGAATCCTTCGATAAATGTTTTCATCGCTGGATGTGGTTTTGGCATTTTTTGTACATAAACGCTAACAATCCTAGGCTACTAGAAAAACTACGAAGGAAAATTGAATCCGAAGAAGTGAATACTGTTTGGATTTAAGGGCCGTATTGGTTCTATACAAGGTACTGAAACATTTACATATTCTATAATTATAACTACTTCATTCCAAGAGACAGTGTTATTGGCATATTCTTCAGTCTAGTCTGCCATATTTCGACTGAAAATAACTGCTTTACAATTATTAATACCAGCTAATTTTTTGTGTTTATTATCATTCTTTTGAGCTGGGTATTACCACTGCAGTAGTAAATATTTGCTTTATATATATATATATATATATATATATATATATATATATATATATATAAATAATCTAACGACATATGGGTCTATGGTTGTCTGCATATGTGTATGTTTATATGTGGGTTTGTATCTGCATTCTTTCTCTGTATGTATACATTCGTACTACGGTGAGGGAGAGGCATATCTCTATGTCGCTATGGGTAGATATACACACACATACCTTTACATATATACGTCTACATCTGGTTATTCAATTCCTTGCCATATAGATTACACTTTGCTTTAGTGGATCTCGCAGTGGGTGTGGCTGCTCGTTGGCCGAAACCTTTGCCCAATGAACACATTCTCTTGCATCCCTAGGGCTGTCCATATAGGCCCACATCAGCCAACACCTGCACACCTAGACCCATAAGTAGCTACCCATAGTTCCCCCACCTGCCTTTCTCAACAGCACCCATCCTTACTCTGGGTCCTGGTCTGTTCTGGACACACCTCTACACGCTGCCCACTCTCCACTTCATGGGATCCATTTCATACAATTGTCTCGGCCCATGGGTCATCAGGGTTACCCACCCTTGTATTCCAAGTCTATATACACTGCAGATAATATGGCCAGTCTATCGCATTTATTTGGTTTGTGCAAATTATGGGGTGTCCCGCAAGTGACGCTGCAGTCTGTGTTCCAAGATTACAATCCACGGGTGCACTGTGTACCCCCCCCGGTTGTATCCAGCCTGTGGTCTGGGGAGCAGACTCTTTACATTGTTTGCGTGTATGTTTCCCATGTCCGGCTGGGGGGGGGGTGGTGGAAGGGCATGCTACGTTTTTCATGTTTCATGCCTGGGCTCCTCACTTCCATTGGCATAGCCTGTGAATATATGTCATTCCTGTGTGCTGTTTCCCATCATAGCTGTATATCTCTGTATATCTACGCGCACACACACACACAAACACACACACACACACACACACATATATATATATATATATATATATATATATATATATATATATATATAGATATATAGATATATATATATATGTACATATATATATATATATATATATATATGTACATATATATATGTACATATATATATATATCTAATATATATATATATATATATATATATATATATATATATATGTATATGTATATGTCTGCAACTATATATATATATATATATATATATATATATATATATATATGTATATGTGTGTCTGCAACCATAAGCACACTCGCATATGCTTACTGTGTGTTGCATATGTTTACTGCCGCTTATTTGTTCTTACTTGTGCCTTATTCATTATGACAGTACCACTTTGATTGAAAGGATCTGGTTAAAAGTCCCATCCGATACTCAAGTTCACTTTTACATGTTATTATGTTGGTTTTACAGCAGAACAACATTCATTCCACAAGGAAAATGATATGTACTGTAGTCGAACTTGAACCATGAATGCCTGTTCATTAGGTGGATGCTGTAACCACTACACTATTGGTGTTCTGCTTCATTTATATGTATACCCATGGTTCATAGTTACCTAAACACACACCTCAGCATTTCACTAACACAGCAGGCATCCATTTTCCTGTTAGGAAAACCACACCACTACACATGCGCCTTTCCCTACTGCTCTGGACCTGTCCCGCATGTTGACTCACGTCAAGTATATTCAGACTTCCCAAGCCTATAGTCCTGGCACATACGTTTGTATGATGGTCAGGGTGTTTATATGGGTTTAAGCTTATCCAACTTGGACTGGGACTGCCTTGTACCTGTTTGAAAGTCAGACTTAGCATGTCGACAGAGTTAGTTCCACTGTTAGCATCCTACCTGTGGTTAGAGATGCAGGGGGTTTGTTTACCTCTGGCCAGCTTGATATGTCAGCACTAGATAATATGGGTATTCAGCTGCTGTTTTCCTTCACATTCATTATGAATGCTTTCTTGTGCTCATGTTCATTTTGTAGATATATATATATATATATATATATATATATATATATATATATAATATCTGTACGTATGCATGCATATACATCTACATGATTAATTACTTTGATCATACTGTTGAATGACTGTGCTGTCTGCTATGTTTGTGATAACATCAGAGTTAGATATAACTGCCATGGCTTAGTGGTAAATCACATTGGTTGTGTTGTGTAGGGTCCTGGTGTCGAGCCTGGCTGAGGCGGTTTATTGTGTTGCTGGGCAGAACAAGGGCCGTTGGACAAAGGGTGAGTAGAACACTTTTCACCAGCGGTTTTCTGTTTCACAATGTCTAACCACCATTTCCCATCACGCAAACACCTTCTGCATTCTTACTGTGATACATCACCCCAGTTCACCTTTCAATGGTATTATAAACTTATACAGCATAAAATAGCAGGATATGCCCATATATGGATTACGTGTTGTAAATGGTGCGTGCTGCAGTTGAACCGGCAATGTCTGCTCGATAGGTGGATGCTGTTACTACTACTACACTATTGCTGTGCTGCTTCATTTGCATGAATACCCATGGTTCATAGTTACCAGAACATCACTAACACAGCAGTCATCCATTCTCTGGTCAGAAATAAACCACACCACTACACATGCACCACTCCCTACTGCTCTAGGCATGTCCCGTATGTTGGCTCACTCCAAGTATATTCAGATATCCCAAGCTTATAGTCCTGGGACATACATTCATATAATGGTCAAGTTTTCTGCTTGTTGGAACGGAGATGGTTTGAAAGTCAGACTTAGCATGTGGACAAAGTTATTTCCACTGTTAGCATCCTACCTGTGGGAGGGGATGCGGGAGGTTTGCTCATCTCTGGCCAATTTGATATGACAGCACTAAATAATATGGGGGTGTTCTGCTGCTGTTTCCCTTCACATTTGTTATGACTGCTTTATTGTGACCATGTTCATTCTTCATGTGTATATATATATATATATATCTGTACACACACATGCATATACACCTACATACTTATTTAAATTTCCCATAATGTTGAATGACTGCCATTTACCACCACACCTATATCTGATGGCCATTATTCTGGGCATCATATAAAATTAGCAGCCCTTGCATGGTTTGGACCCAGGAACCTTAGTCACTAGTTTGACCACTACACCATCCGTGGTACATTCTGCATGGATGGTAGTTAGGTTATATGACTTTACTACAGGCATTTCACAGTACTGACAACAAATGTGACAGTCAGTTGGTGTACATATGCATAGTACTAATGTTCATATGTTTCTGAGAGACGTATGTATACATTTGCAAGTATACATATTTATAAATAGGACACATACTTGACAACTACTTATATGCATGTATGTGTGATGTGTAGCTGTAGCTATGCATATATAAGTATGCACATTTATAGATGTATGACTATATATCTGGGGTTATACATGGCCATGTATATGAACACACGCATCCGGGAGGTACATGTACCGTTTGTATTCAGGGGTTGTGTGCATCATTACGACGTGGAACCTGGACAGGGTATACAATTTGTGGACGTGTACTGTTTGGACGATAGCTATGGGGAAGCTTCTAGGGAACATGTGAAAGGTATATATTCCTGATAATGCACATGGGGAGACATGCATCATGGTCAGGTGTTTAGTCCCGGGTCGCAAGTTATGCAGGTCTGGCTGGAGGCTGAGCAGGGTTGTGGACAACTACTGCTAATGCAACTTGTGTCCGGATGTCTACGGGGCTGGACATCATGTTGTGCCACCAAGTCTAATCTTTTGAACAGACACTTATCCCATGAGGGATGTTCAAAAATTGCAGACGCCAATGACTCCCATTCTTTTGGCTTTATAAAAATGAGGGAGGGTTATACATGCATGGGATACCTAGTTTGCAAGCCTGAGACTGCCTAGGGTGAGACTGCCTACTAGATGTGGGTAGGGGCGCTATGTGCAGATATGACTGGCCCAAGCTAGCACCCAAGTATGGGTGGTTTTGGTGGACGTTCAGCAAGGGGGGGGGTGTGCTTTGGAGGGGATGATGGGTATTCAGTTATGTATCCAGGTGTGTAGGGGTTGGATGGTTCAGTTCAGGCCAGACCATTATGTGGGTGTGAGCCGGTACAGTTTCTGTACATGTGTATCGCACATTTTAATGTTCATATGTTTGTGGGATTGTGTTCTGAAGTATGGCCTGTCAGGGTGTATTGGGGATGTGAATGTATGTATTTTGGTTTCCTTTTTGATTCACCCACTGCTCCCTCGTACACCTCCAGTTCACCTATTGTACATCTGACCCAGTCTCCCCTTGGTGAATTATTACATTACCCGTCACCCCCCCCCCAAATACCACAAACACATCATCCATCCCTTCTCTGGTTGCTGGCCCATGGCACATACAGCAGTACACATTGCGTATTCTACATATCTCTGGTACCAATATGGTTGTGAGGACAACCCTAGCATATTTGGTCTTCCACATGCTGTACTTCACACACATAGGTACACGCAAATACTTATTTTTCATGACATGGTAGGTTGACCTGGGTAATATCCATTCATCTTTGGGCTGTCCAGACAAGGCCGACTCTGACCGTGAATGGCCAGTTATTGAGCGAATGCTCTGACCATTGGTAGGATTGCTACCTTTTCAAATGGCAAAAGTAGGACATTTTCGGGACACACATCAGATTTTACAGGCCGACACATACCCACGGTCAGTACAAAGGATAGAACTTAACTTTTTTGCCTACATGATAGCTTATTCTTGTAGCATTTTAGTTGCTTATTCTGTTTCTTATAACATTTAGGTATTTTAGATACAGAATAACTGTGTTATGCAACTATTACATACAATATAGGACATAATTATGTCCTCCAATCTCAGGACATTTGCCATATTTAATAATTTTTGTCAGGACACAACTGCCTAAAGAGGGACTGTCCCTCGCAATGTGGGACAGGTGGTAACCCTAACCATTGGGCTAGGCTTAGCAAAGGGCAGTGGCATGCAAACACGCTGCGTTTCACTTCCACTTGGTATAAAAATCAACACTACAATGAAATACGGACACAGGGTTTTAAATGTCATTGTTCGAGGGACAGAGGCTCAGAATTCAGCTACGTGCTTTTGTGTTTACTCCTGTGATTTAATTTTGGGGTTCATGGAACTCTCTTGTATGCTTTGCATACATTTCAGTATCCACGGACACTGACAGGAGTGATAAGTATTAGAGGCAGGCTGTACTAGTCAGCATTTTAGGTTGCTCAACTGTAGCCAACATGTTCACGCCTCTGTGCAGTGCTTAAACACGCCCCCTGTACTCACGCACGTTTCCTGTGCACGTGGACAATGCGGCAGCGAGCCTTTATTAATATGCATATGGTGCTGCTGTGCCATCTCTATGCTGCACTGTTGGTGCAAGGCTAACGCTGTCCTTGCACCGAGTTTCATGAATCCTGGGGTTACTCTAGTGTAATACATCCGAGTAAGTCATTTACACTGACAGCAAGTCTTTTGGAATCTGGCCCATATCGCAGATGCAGTGCCCCAATAATACTGGGGTTATATAGTCCTGTTTAACTATTACATCCCATTCCTTCTATGTAACTTCCAAACCTTTTCCTATAATCTGCATTTTGAACTTTAGATTAGCAAACTTTTTTTAAACTACAACATTTTTGCTTCTTATGCTTTAACTGATATCGTGCTTTAGTTTAAAGAATTGTATAACTTTGCAACTACTGTATGTGATTTGTAACTTATTGAATATCTCTGTAGTAATTTTGTATGTTTTGGAGCTTTTCTCCCCAGGCCTCTGCTGAAACAGGGCTTTGGCTCAGTCGGATACTCCCAGTTAACAAATGTAAAATAAATAAATACATAAATAAATATAACACTGTAATATTAACCAAATGCAAAATGGACTCGAAACATACTCAGAACAAACCCCCGGATTCATGAAGCTTGGCGCAAGGCCGGCGTAAGGCTTGCGTCGGCCGTGCAGCGTATAACTGGCGTAGCAGCGCCACATGCATAGTAATGAGTGTGCGCCGCAACCACAACCACGTGCATGGGGCACGTGCGCGAGTCCAGGGAGCCCAAGTAGGATGCCCGTAGTGGCTGCCGGCAGGGGATGAGCAACCTAAAGTGCTGACTGTCACATGCCGCCTGCAATAGTAACCGCACCAACCAGTGTCCGTGGATAATGAAACGTATGCAGAGTATGCAACATAGTACCCGTCCACACAAAATGGAGAACCAACCATAAATCCACGAAGTACAAAATGTTCCCGGCCCACGGAACAAAGGATACTCGGAATACCGTGATCCGCCACGCAATGCACTGTCAGCAGGCATACCCAGTGGAGGTGTACTGCATCATGTCAGCGCGCCGCAACTACACACTAGCCCCATGGGCATGGTCACCAGCAGTCCCACAGTGGTAGTGAGAGTACACAGCTGGGCAGTCGTGGCCATATAACAACCAGAAAGAAACCAGATATCCCAAACACAGACAAACATGTGTATAGTAAAATGTGCTAGACACAGCAACGTAACCGTCACATACACATAGGATGGCGAATGCTGAATCGGAATATCCAGAAGCAGAACCCATGCATGCAAATGTAATACACAACAACCCGTCATAGCGTAACCCGCACCCATGTCCGACTGTCCACCCAATCCAGCTAGCAGCCTTGCGCAGCTGCACACCTACACAGGGTATACCCCATATGTAGTAGGAAGTATTGTCCTAGGCAGTGACATCGTGCAAATATGTACCCCACATGTCAACATCCCACCCCAGGTACTGATATCCAAATGGCTGCATGTGAATGTGTCGGCAGAATGTGTACATCCCGTGTGTGGTTATGGACCTGTCAAAACCCCATAGGTGTTCATACGCCACGGTGTCCATAACTGTACACATCTGGACCAAGCAGTATGTGCAGCCACTGTACCAATGATTAGCTATGCAGACATGTCAAACACAATACACAGGGCGGAACAGCCGTCCACCAAGCAGGTCACCCCAGCAGGGTTGCCACATGCACAGAATGTCAAGGTGGGACATCACTCGTAGATATGTGTGGTTCCGTATGTTAAAACACCCACGGCCAATGCAAAGGATAGAATAACACGTATATGCCTGGATGAATGGTTATGTCATAGCATGGGAATAGCTTAAGCTAGCCAACATAATAGTCATGCATACCAGATACAAAATGCCTGTAACACGCAAGTAGTAATGCAGGAAGACATACACGACTGTGTCAATATCACAGGACATATGGCACGTGTCAAGTGTCGACGCAGGACACAAATGTCCATAATGGGGCCCCCTGCAAAGAGGAACACGTGCCAACCCCACCCCCCACTGATGTATCGGCAGTACAACTACAACCCAAACACACAACAACACCACCGTCCAACCCATGATAGCAACGGCGGACAAAGACCAACATGATGCGTGCACAAATAGGGACACATGTAACCGGTGCTCCGACAACCTTCCACAGGCCACCGAATAATAGTATGTACATACGCATGTAATGCTGCGAAGGATGTGTGGTAGTCCCCAGTATCACAGAGGTAGGTACACAGATACACTGTAACCAACCGTCACATATGTGCACTGTACACAGCATATCTGCAGGTAATACATAGTTCAGTCATGTGCCACATAAATATCCACGTATGAATGAGGACAGGGGATAGACAAGTGTGAATGGGAAAATGCAGAACATGGCATATGTATGATAACCAGCACCACCCACAGCATTGTATGCCAATAGCAGAAGCTATTGTTGGTTGTCCAAACACTCGTGTCTGTACACACGGAATAAATATCATAGCAATAACCCACGCCTGGGTGTGGGTAATGCTGGATATACCCACGGTAGACGTGGTGCGGTCCCGAGGGCGATGCCCGAGGGACCAAATAAAGGCAACCGTGGGTAAATACAGCAGTACCCACACCCAAACGTTGGTTACTGCTATTATGCCATATCATCTTGGAAAATAAACTATTAATCCCCAGACATAATGGCACAGCATAATGCCTGTCTGCTGCCCATCCGCAGATGTCTGGCATCCACGGCGGTGCTGACGTACTGCGCAAGATGTCCGTTGCTAATGTCGAAACTGTCTCGCTATGTAAAACACAGTCAACATAGCTAATCAATACAAAACAGCAACGGAGAGCTCGATGTCCCCGTTGCTGTGTTGTACAACCTGACCCGCTATGTTAAATGTGTGTAGAAGAGCAAGACTGCCTCAAAGTAAGAAACGGACATCTCCGTGGCTCGGTGAAAGCTGTCACGCTATGTTAAACCCATGTAACATAGCGAGACAGGTTATAAATACCGAGGTATACTAATGGAAATAGGTCCGGGCGACCGGACCATGTGCCATTACTATAACCCAATCTACAACGGGCACGCTGGCCAATCAGCATGTACGGTTAGGAATAATGGGGGGGTTATGGTATAACAGACATGGACAAACTGTTCCCATGTGCCTCGTCTGACATTCGTACATGGTCAGGGCAGTCCCATAAACTAGGCAGACAAGACCAAACCCAGAGCACCACAGGAACACCCTGACAATCAAAGACCTGTATGCATTGGGGCTATAAGCCCCTGTGATCTGAATATCCCTCTTGGTCAGCTTCATATGCATCCTGGGTCAAGAGCAGTAGGGAATAGGGAATGTGTAACATGTAGTACCATACTTTTCCCAGCAGGAGAATGGATGCCTGTGACGACGGAGTGTGGGGGGGACGATATGTTAATGTAGCTATGTACCATGGGTATGCATATAAATGAGACAGAACAGCAAACGTGTAGTAGTCACAGCAACTGGCCAACGAGAATGCAGTCCCATTAGAATTACGACTATAGAACATATAAATGTGAACGTGTAAGTAATGCGTCTGTGCCACAAAGTCCACACAAAATGGAGAACCAACCATAAATCCACGAAGTACAAAATGTTCCCGCCCACGGAACAAAGGATACTGAATACCGTGTCCGTCACGCAATGCACTGTCAGCAGGCATACCCACTGGAGGTGTACTGCATCATGTCAGCGTGCCGCAACTACACACGACTAGCCCCATGGGCATGGTCACCAGCAGTCCCACAGTGGTAGTGAGAGTACACAGCTGGGCAGTCGTGGCCATATAACAACCAGAAAGAAACCAGATATCCCAAACACAGACAAACATGTGTATAGTAAAATGTGCTAGACACAGCAACGTAATCACATACACATAGGATGCATAATGCTGAATCGGAATATCCAGAAGCAGAACCCATGCATGCAAATGTAATACACAACAACCCCGTCATAGCACGTAACCCGCACCCATGTCCGACTGTCCACCCAATCCAGCTAGCAGCCTTGCGCAGCTGCACACCTACACACAGAGGGTATACCCCATATGTAGTAGGAAGTATTGTCCTAGGCAGTGACACGCGTGCAAATATGTACCCCACATGTCAACATCCCACCCCAGGTACTGATATCCAAATGGCTGCATGTGAATGTGTCGGCAGAATGTGTACATCCCGTGTGTGGTTATGGACCTGTCAAAACCCCATAGGTGTTCATACGCCACGGTGTCCATAACTGTACACATCTGGACCAAGCAGTATGTGCAGCCACTGTACCAATGATTAGCTATGCAGACATGTCAAACACAATACACAGGGCGGAACAGCCGTCCACCAAGCAGGTCACCCCAGCAGGGTTGCCACATGCACAGAATGTCAAGGTGGGACATCACTGAGATATGTGTGGTTCCGTATGTTAAAACACCCACGGCCAATGCAAAGGATAGAATAACACGTATATGCCTGGATGAATGGTTATGTCATAGCATGGGAATAGCTTAAGCTAGCCAACATAATAGTCATGCATACCAGATACAAAATGCCTGTAACACGCAAGTAGTAATGCAGGAAGACATACACGACTGTGTCAATATCACAGGACATATGGCACGTGTCAAGTGTCGACGCAGGACACAAATGTCCATAATGGGGCCCCCTGCAAAGAGGAACACGTGCCAACCCCACCCCCCACTGATGTATCGGCAGTACAACTACAACCCAAACACACAACAACACCACCGTCCAACCCATGATAGCAACGAAGGCCGGACAAAGACCAACATGATGCGTGCACAAATAGGGACACATGTAACCGGTGCTCCGACAACCTTCCACAGGCCACCGAATAATAGTATGTACATACGCATGTAATGTTGCGAAGGATGTGTGGTAGTCCCCAGTATCACAGAGGTAGGTACACAGATACACTGTAACCAACCGTCACATATGTGCACTGTACACAGCATATCTGCAGGTAATACATAGTTCAGTCATGTGCCACATAAATATCCACGTATGAATGAGGACAGGGATAGACAAGTGTGAATGGGAAAAATGCAGAACATGGCATATGTATGATAACCAGCACCACCCACAGCATTGTATGCCAATAGCAGAAGCTATTGTTGGTTGTCCAAACACTCGTGTCTGTACACACGAATAAATATCATAGCAATAACCCACGCCTGTGGGTAATGCTGGATATACCCACGGTAGACGTGGTGCGGTCCCGAGGGCGATGCCCGAGGACCAAATAAAGGCAACCGTAGTAAATACAGCAGTACCCACACCCAAACGCTGGTTACCGCTATTATGCCATATCATCTTGGAAAATAAACTATTAATCCCCAGACATAATGGCACAGCATAATGCCTGTCTGCTGCCCATCCGCAGATGTCTGGCATCCACGGCGGTGCTGGACGTACTCGCAAGATGTCCGTTGCTAATGTCGAAACTGTCTCGCTATGTAAACACAGTCAACATAGCTAATCAATACAAAACAGCAACGGAGAGCTCGATGTCCCCGCTGCTGTGTTGTACAACCTGACCCGCTATGTTAAATGTGTGTAGAAGAGCAAGACTGCCTCAAAGTAAGAAACGGACATCTCCGTGGCTCGGTGAAAGCTGTCACGCCATGTTAAACCCATGTAACATAGCGAGACAGGTTATAAATACCGAGGTATACTAATGGAAATAGGTCCGGCGAATCGGACCATGTGCCATTACTATAACCCAATCTACAACGGGCACGCTGGCCAATCAGCATGTACGGTTAGGAATAATGGGGGGGTTATGGTATAACAGACATGGACAAACTGTTCCCATGTGCCTCGTCTGACATTCGTACATGGTCAGGGCAGTCCCATAAACTAGGCAGACAAGACCAAACCCAGAGCACCACAGGAACACCCTGACAATCAAAGACCTGTATGCATTGGGGCTATAAGCCCCTGTGATCTGAATATCCCTGCGGTCAAGCCATATGCATCCTGGGTCAAGAGCAGTAGGGAATAGGGAATGTGTAACATGTAGTACCATACTTTTCCCAGCAGGAGAATGGATGCCTGTGACGTACGTGAGTGTGGGGGGGACGATATGTTAATGTAGCTATGTACCATGGGTATGCATATAAATGAGACAGAACAGCAAACGTGTAGTAGTCACAGCAACTGGCCAACGTGAATGCAGTCCCATTAGAATTACGACTATAGAACATATAAATGTGAACGTGTAAGTAATGCGTCTGTGCCACAAAGACAGTTACATGTGTAAAGGTGAAAGTGTGTTCCGCACAAGTCCGTTAACCGGATCAGAGATATGTTACTGGAACAGTCACAACTAATACAGGCCACGTAATCACACAGACTCAGTAAACATATGTAACCCAGAATACGGATATGCATGTGCGCCTGCGCGTAACCCACAAGTAGGAAATGCAAGTGCGCCTGTGCGTGTGTGATCCGCTCACAGCAGGGTAAGTTAATGCTGTGTCCTCCACGTTAGTTATACATGTCTCAAAACTGTCAGCCTCTGAAAGTATGGAACCGGACAATGCCATGCAAAGTACTGGTACAAATAGTGAGAAACACATGTATGTGATAAGACAAACATAGAATGTGGATAGAATAACGGGTGTGTTAGTAGCAGGGATTGACGAAGGGTATGCATCTGTAACCCGACCTACTTGTCAGAAGGTGCCACCGTACGTTTATGTAAGTTTTATGTTGGTTTACATTTGTTGACCGGGCTAGGCTAACTGGATATATGTCCAGTGTCAGTAGAGGCCCGGGGAGAAATGCTCCACACACAATAATAGCAAATAGTCATATATGTAAACAAAAATGAACAACAATAGAAAGTGTCCAAAAAGGACTGGTTACATAAGATTCCAGAAGACAAAGAAAAATATAGTCGGTGGAAGCACGTCATAATTATAGAATCAAGTCTCTATAGAATCAAGTAAGTCTCACATGAAATGCCAGCAAATTGCCAGATAGACACAGGTCAATGTAACACACACCTAAGATAAAGGGCCAACCATCCGTACACTCTGCTAGAACCTGTACAGTGGAAAGGTATGGTATGGTTATAGATGTGTGTACACAGGTAATCCACAGACAGTAACAAAGCAAGGTATGAAATGAGGGGTTCACATGTATATATGTACACACAACAGACCTACGTCCCGTATATACAACACATGGATATAAATATGCCAAGTAATAGATAATATGGGTAGTCAAACAGATGTCCGCGAACGGGGAACATACAGCAGCAGTCAAAACCACTAGCCAGAAGGTGACAGTCCAGCAAGTTCTACACTTTACACATGCACACTGATGTCCATTGTAGGACTCCAAAAATTGCTCCATTTGCAACCCCTGCTGCGATTGATGCAAAAGAAGTGACAGCCGCAACTACGGAACAGCTATACATGCACTAAAAGCTTGTTCAAGGTTGATGACACATGTGTCCATGAAATGCAGGACATATGGACAGATATCCCCAGAGTGGCGAGTCCATAGAAGTGCGCCCACATCCCAGTACCACACACATTAACCATGTGTAATGTGTACCGTCGAGGGTTGCAGGCATGGGAACCTGGGTATGCAGAAATGGGCCTAGGTGTTGTTTGGCAGAGAATCCGTAGGCCCTCCCCGTGGGAGGGATGTGGGTATAGCACATGCCTTAATCCCCAGTAATGGTGCAAAGCACCCACCGGATAATGCGGAAAGCAGGTGTGAAATATGTACAGCCCTATATCAGTGTCCTGTAGGCGATTCCCATGGATGGACATGCATACGACCAAGATGGCACCCATAATTGGAAATCTGTCGGAACAACACAGCTGCAGTAAGGCATAGCACACAGGAAATACAGATAGGGACTACATTACAAATACCCCATACAAAGTCAGACCGTTGTGCGAATACTGGCGTACATAGCTCCCAACCTTCCATCACCAAAATGAGGAACACTCGCCTTCATAATGTGGAACAAATGGGCAAACTGTGGAGCACATACTAATGGCTTACTAACAACTTCAACTAGGAAGGTCACAGGATGGTTAAAATATGCTGTTTTCACTTATAAAGAAGATCCTTTAATGAAGTAATAGGACTAATGTCAATTTACCATGGATTTCACCTAAAACATTCCTAACACTGAATGTGTAACAGACCCATGCAATGTGGAACTTTGAGGAATTTCAAGGAGCATGACCCTTTTAAGACCCCAAATGAGGTACGTCCCTCATAACGAGGTACACTTGAGAGGTATGCTGGTGTAGCCATGAATACGGATGTTATGAGTGTCACTAATCATGCAATGGAAATAGTGCCCCCTATCACCCACTGCACAGTCCGGAATGCCTAGGCAGCAATCAGCTAGGAAGGCACAGCACTATGTGAAACGTAACAAGGGCAATGGCCGAACGTCAGGGTGTGTACACATAATGACAGCAGGTCAGGGTATGAAGGAGCTACCTGTCCAGAATACATGTACTGAACTGGTGATACTAGGCGGACAGGTGGGAAGAAAGACAGCAGGACAAATGTGCAAACATGTATATGTACTACCCCGGTAATTGTGAATGACAACGTATGCCCCGCGAAGGTCAATGTGGAAGGTAATCAGACACAAAGGTGAAGTGTCCCCCAGGGTGCCATGAAGTGTCAACATAACAATTACCAGGCCCCCATAGTCGTACATGAGCCCCGCCACTGACGGGAAGCACAAATATGATGCACACATATGGTACAGGAAAGAACAAGTAGTGTGGATAAGCAGATGTAGACCTGTGTGAGGAATACAACTGTCTGCATGGGTGTGCCGTGCAAATACAAAGTAATGTTATGTGGTCTGTCATGCCGCCACACACTGTGTGTGTATTGTAGTCAGACAGTAGGTATGTTGTAGTAGACACATACCCTGCAACTGCACAGATGTACGCAGACTGTGTAGAAGTCTGCCTCATATGTTCGCTGTGTTCCATGTAACAGTAACAGTCCAGCGCCCTCATGATAACTGACGACAGGAAACAACGACAAACATGTGAGGAAGACACCAAATCAGACAGAAATGCCATACGCATGCATAACATATCACTGTGCCCACTATCAATGTTTCTAAGAGAAACATGACATGACTGGCCCCGAGTGTCCCACTATCACATAAGGCCGTGTCCAGATATACGCTCCCTGAGGTGGAGTGTTATGAACAGACACAGATACATGTATGTGGAAACACTAGTATCCACTGCAAGACGATGGAATGTGCTGCTGTAGCAAGGGTAGTACTGTCCGCAGGTATGTGCTGAAATGCACATGAAACAGCTGTCTACATGGATCACCCATAGTGGCGACACCTGCACAGATGATTATAGTGGGACATACACACGACCATGCACACAGCTCAGATAGACATACACATACCATAAACAGGCAATGATACACAAGGTCTATGGCGTGTACGAGTACAGTGACAGTACAGCAAGGATAGCTGTCTGCCAAGCTACACCTCCCGGAACACGGACGTTGCATGGACAATGTTTGGATATGCATCGTACCACATGTCTATGTGTCAGCCGTGCAAATATGCGATACATGGGACAGACAGCTGTCCATGCAAGAGCAGCACTATGGGCATAACATATGTATGTAGATATACATCGAGAGAGATACAGAGAGACACATGTGGCAAGGCCGGTAGTGGAACCTACACATCACTACCCTATCACACCACAGCAGGATGCACATGGAGAACACACTACGGAGGTCGCTAACCACAGCAGGCACACAGGCAGTCCACTAGCTGCGTCTCAACATCCGCAAACACAGAGATGTCAGCAGGATATATGTGTGCTGCGGAGCGTCTAAAACCATAACCTATGAACCCATGCGGCTGGGAGCATAGAGACACACACACACACACACACACACACACACACACACACACAGCTGGCAGGCATGGGAACTGACCTTACCCCTACCTACCCAACCGCACGACAGTATGACACAGGTAGGGAACGCGCTACTCGGAGCACTGAACACAGCACTGTCAGAGGCATACGTCTAGGTGGGTGACATCATCTGCAAAGGAATAGACGCTGATAGCCAAGGTATGTGTTGTGAAGCGTCTAAAAGCATTATTATCTTCAGAGGCAGCTGGAAACACACACACACACACCAAATGGGGAAGGGCCGGGAGTTGAACCTACGCCTATCTACATGAACACACTACAGCATGATGCATTTACAGAACACACTGCCAAGATTACTGAGCACAGCACTGTCAGAGGCATACTTCTAGGCGGGTGACATCATCCGTAAAGGAATAGACGCCGATAGCCAAGGTATGTGTTGTGAAGCGTGTAAAAGCAGTACTATCTCCAGAGGCAGCTGGAAACACACACACACGGGGAAGGGCTGGGAGTTGAACCTACGCCTACCTACATGAACACACTACAGCATGATGCATTTATAGAACATGTTACCGAGATTTCTGAGCACAGCACTGTCAGAGGCATACTTCTAGGCGGGTGACATCATCCATAAAGGAATAGACGCTGATAGCCAAGGTATGTGTTGTGAAGCGTCTAAAAGCATTACTATCTCCAGAAGCAGCTGGAAACACACACACACATGGGGAAGGGCCGGGAGTTGAACCTACACCTATCTACATGAACACACTACAGCAGGATGCATTTACAGAACGCGCTACTGAGATTACTGAGCACAGCACTGTCAGAGGCATACTTCTAGGCGGGTGACATCATCCGTAAAGGAATAGACGCTGATAGCCAAGGTATGTGTTGTGAAGCGTCTAAAAGCATTACTATCTCCAGAGGCAGCTGGAAACACACACACACACACACGGGGAAGGGCCGGGAGTTGAACCTAGGCCTACCTACATGAATACACTACAGCATGATGCATTTACAGAACGCGCTATCAAGATTACTGAGCACAGCACTGTCAGAGGCATACTTCTAGGTGGGTGACATCATCCGTAAAGGAATAGATGCTGATAGCCAAGGTATGTGTTGTGAAGCGTCTAAAAGCATTACTATCTCCAGAGGCAGCTGGAAACACACACACACACCACCCACACAGAGAAGGGCCGGGAGTTGAACCTATGCCTACCTACATGGTCACACTACAGCATGATGCATTTGCAGAATGCGCTACTGAGATTACTGAGCACAGCACTGTCAGAGGCATACTTCTAGGCGGGTGACATCATCAGTAAAGGAATAGACGCCGATAGCCAAGGTATGTGTTGTGAAGCATCTAAAAGCATTACTATTTCCAGAGGCAGCTGGAAAAACACACACACACACACACACACACACACCACACACACACACACACGGGGAAGGGCCAGGCATTGAACCTACGCCTACCTACATGAACACACTACAGCATGATGCATTTACAGAATGCGCTACTGAGATTACTGAGCACAGCACTGTCAGAGGCATACTTCTAGGCGGGTGACATCATCCATAAAGGAATAGACGCTGATAGCCAAGGTATGTGTTGTGAAGCGTCTAAAAGCATTACTATCTCCAGAGGCAGCTGGAAACACACACACCACACACACGGGGAAGGTCTGGGAGTTGAACCTATGCCTACCTACATGAACACACTACAGCATGATGCATTTACAGAACGCGCTACCGAGATTACTGAGCACAGCACTGTCAGAGGCATACTTCTAGGTGGGTGACATCATCCATAAAGGAATAGACGCTGATAGCCAAGGTATGTGTTGTGAAGCGTCTAAAAGCATTACTATCTCTAGAGGCAGCTGGAAACACACACGGGGAAGGGCCAGGAGTTGAACCTATGCCTACCTACATGAATACACTACAGCATGATACATTTATAGAACGCGCTACCGAGATTACTGAGCACAGCACTGTCAGAGGCATACTTCTAGGCAGGTGACATCATCCGTAAAGGAAAAGGCGCTGATAGCCAAGGTATGTGTTGTGAAGCATCTAAAAGCATTGCTATCTCCAGAGGCAGCTGGAAACACACACAAACACCACACACACACACACACACACACACGGGGAAGGGCCGGGAGTTGAACCTACGCCTACCTACATGAACACACTACAGCATGATACATTTACAGAACGCGCTACCGAGATTACTGAGCACAGCACTGTCAGAGGCATACTTATAGGCGGGTGACATCATACGTACAGGAATAGACGCTGATAGCCAAGGTATGTGTTGTGAAGCGTCTAAAAGCATTACTATCTCCAGAGGCAGCTGGAAACACACACGGAGAAGGGTTGGGAGTTGAACCTATGCCTACCTACATGAACACACTACAGCATGATGCATTTACAGAATGTGCTACCAGGATTACTGAGCACAGCACTGTCAGAGGCATACTTCTAGGTGGGTGACATCATCCGTAAAGGAATAGGCGCTGATAGCCAAGGTATGCGTTGTGAAGCGTCTAAAAGCATTACTATCTCCAGAGGCAGCTGGAAACACACACACACACACACACACACACACACACACACACACACACGGGGAAGGGCTGGGAGTTGAACCTATGCCTACCTACATGAACACACTACAGCATGATGCATTTACAGAATGCGCTACTGAGATTATTGAACACAGCACTGTCAGAGGCATACTTCTAGGTGGGTGACATCATCTGTAAAGGAATAGACGCCGATAGCCAAGGTATGTGTTGTGAAGCATCTAAAAGCATTACTATCTCCAGAAGCAGCTGGAAACACACACACACACGGGGAAGGGCCGGGAGTTGAACCTACACCTACCTACATGAACACACTACAGCATGATGCATTTACAGTACGCGCTACCGAGATTACTGAGCACACCACTGTCAGAGGCATATTTCTAGGTGGGTGACATCATCCGTAAAGGAATAGACGCTGATAGCCAAGGTATGTGTTGTGAAGCATCTAAAAGCATTACTATCTCTAGAGGCAGCTGGAAACACACACACACGCCAGGAAGGGCCGGGAGTTGAACCTACACCTACCTACATGAACACACTACAGCATGATGCATTTACAGAACGCACTACCGAGATTACTGAGCACAGCACTGTCAGAGCCATACTTCTAGGCGGGTGACATCATCCGTAAAGGAATAGGCGCTGATAGCCAAGGTATGTGTTGTGAAGTGTCTAAAAGCATTACTATCTCCAGAGGCAGCTGGAAACACACACACACACCACAAACACACACGGGAATGGCCGGGAGTTGAATCTACGCCTACCTACATGAACACACTACAGCATGATGCATTTACAGAACGCGCTACCGAGATTACTGAGCACAGCACTGTCAAGAGGCATACTCCTAGGTGGGTGATATCATCTTCAGAGGCAAGGCAGCCGATAGGGAATGAAGACAGAGTGCGCAGTCACACAGCATGTTACTATCCCTAGGTGGGAGTACAGTAAAATGGCAGTGCTGTCCTCGGGAATACTAACTAACTATGGAGCACAACATCACAACATGGATACGGGATGCACCACAGACAGTACACCCTATGAGAGAGCAACCGGCGTGCATGATGTAGGCAGCCATTGTGGCATAGCAACTACATATAACTCGCCTAGTTGGCCACCATGGCTATGCAGGATGTCATTGGCCAAGGCTACATGCCTAGTATCAGACGTCGGTGCCGACTGCACTGTGTCCCCATGCATGGAGTACTGGGCATGCCCACACACCTAGCGGTTGCAAAGGGGAAACATACATGCACATGGGGTATACTCACAGAAGGGCGCAGTGTGCACTGTACTGTGTGTCCATCTACACAACTGCTTACTGGGCATGCTCACACACTTAGCATTTGCAGAGTGCAGTCATGCATACACATGGGGTGTAATCATGAAAGGGCAGAGTGTGGAACGTTGTGTGTTTCCACCTACACAACAGCAAACTGGGCATGCTCACACACTTGGCGGTTGCAAAGGGGGAACATACATGCACACGGGGTATAATCACAGATGGGCACGGTGTGCACTGTACTGTGTGTCCATCTACACAATTGCTTACTGGGCATGCTCACACACTTAGCATTTGCAGAGTGCAGACATGCATACACATGTGGTTGAATCATGAAAGGGCAGAGTGTGGAACGTCGTGTGTGTCCACCTACACGACAGCAAACCGGGCATGCTGACACACCTGGCGGTTGCAAAGGGGGAACATACATGCACACGGGGTATAATCACAGACGGGCGCGGTGTGCACTGTACTGTGTGTCCATCTACACAACTGCTTACTGGGCATGCTCACACTCTTAGCATTTGCAGAGTGCAGACATGCATACACATGTGGTTGAATCATGAAAGGGCAGAGTGTGGAACGTCGTGTGTGTCCACCTACACAACAGCAAACTGGGCATGCTGACACACCTAGCGGTTGCAAAGGGGGAACATACATGCACACGGGGTATGATCACAGACGGGCGCAGTGTGCACTGTACTGTGTGTCCATCTACACAACTGCTTACCAGGCATGCTCACACACTTAGCATCTGCAAAGTGCAGACATGCATACACATGGAGTGTGAGCATGAAAGGGCAGAGTGTGGAACCTCGTGTGTGTCCACCTACACAACAGCAAACCGGGCATGCTCACACACTTAGCATGTGCTACGCGCCGTCCGGCATGCAGACGGAGTGTACACACCGCGGGTCATGGTCAGGTAAACCCGTCCACATGCACAGGTTGGTCACACATGCAGTTACTCATACACACACAGATGGCATCACAGGCGTCACGGGTGAAGGTCAAACATGTACACACTGCAGTGAACACTGTAGCTGCCATGCCAGTATATGTGTGGACATGTGTGTCATGTACTGTGTAAACAACGTTAAACTATGTCCGGCTCCGTACATTCTGCTCTTCATGTTTTCCCTTAGAACTTCTCTACTTGCAATCTAAACTGTCTATTCTCTATCACAAAAGTTCAGCACTTGCTCCGAAAGCATTCTTACATAGGTAAAGTACATATATACTAAACAAAGTACTACATTAGCCTAGAATCCCCTTGAGTACCCGTTCCCCTATAGGTCCCTTCTGACTCAGTTACACAGCAAACACTTTCACGTTTTCTAGCATGTCCAAGGGTCAATTGCTAGCGTCCTCTCCTGTTCAGCTGGTGAATCTGGGCATCCTGAGGCAATGTTACAATTGCCTCATGTACACAGACAACCCACACCTTCCCCCACAAAACACAAATACATGTGAGAGATGCAACTATATAGCCAGACTGGAGGCTGAGCTCTCTCAACTCAGGACCGGCAAGACCAGACAGGAGGAGAAGGACACCAAGCACACCACAAACCCAGTGTCACATAGAACTATCACAACTGCAAAACAAACACATAAACACACAAAGTCATACTCGGAGGCACTGTTCAAACATATACCAAACCTACAGAGGCCTCCAAAGCAGACACCCAAGCAACTGCCTCCTCAAGACATAGGACATGCAACACATAGTTCTCAAAGTCAGTGTGCTAAACAGTCACAGCCCTTAAGGTCACACACAATGCCAGACACACTTGTTATAGGTGACGCCATAGTCAGACACACTGACGTCCCACCCACCAGACTGTACAAGGAAATGATCACAGTAGGCTGCCTGTTGGGCGCTAGAATCCGCCACATAACACAAGCACTCAGGTCACTACGCAGCATGTACAAGTATGACACAGTCATTGTCCATGCCGGTGTGAACGACCTGAGACATACCTCCCTAGACTACATGAAAAGAGACATAGAGGGGCTCTCAGATTATGTAGCCCAGGCCGGTATGACCCTGACCCTGAGCAGTATCCTACCCTCACTGAGAATGATGCCACAATACAGAGTCGGAATGATCAGCTTTAATAATTGGCTTAATTACCGGTGTCAGTCTAAAGGGGTCCAATGTCTGTTTGCTTGGGATGACATGCTTGACAAGCCACACTGCTTTGCAGGGGACGGCTTGCACCTGTCACCCCTGGGCTTCCGGATATTGGCAAAGGCTCCTGCCACCCCCATAGTGCCTTTTTCCGGCAAGGCTCAAATGATAAACCTACCGCCCTAGAAAACAAACCTGGAAAGAACTAAGGGTAATACTGCTCAATGCCAGAAGCCTAAACCTCAAGTTGCATGCCCTCAAAGCCCTCCTCAGTATGGAGAACATCGATGTCTGTGCTGTGACTGAAACCTGGTTCAAGGCTCCTGAGAGCACCCCAGCACTATCAGGTTATACCTCATATCACGCATTCCGGCCCCAAATCCGGACCGAACCACAAAAGGAGGGGGAGTCTCCTAATGCATAAAGGATACCCACACCTCCAGGTTAGTGGCAACGCATGTAGTAGCGGAGACCATCCAGGTGCAATTAACCATAGGTAGAACTGCCCTACAGTTTGTAGCATGCTACAGACCACCCTCTCAAACTCAGGATACCCACACAGCCTTCCTGAAGACACTGGAGAGTATGAATGTCTCTCCAAACACCATCATATTGGGTGACATCAACTACCCAAACATAGACCGGGGACATTACCCAAGACCCAACACCCTAGCCCAAAGGTTCCTGGAGTTCATACACCCAAATGCTATGGAACAACTAGTCACCATACCCCCAAGAGGAGGAACTATACTAGATCTGATCATCACACATGGGGACGACATGCTCCACACCGGATGTATATCCCTCATCGGTGAGATCAGACCATAAATTAATCTCACTGGAGATCCACATCCCGCCCCCAACCCCAGCAAAGGAGACCACAGTGAAGAACTTCTCAAAAGCAAACTTCACACTTCTTAAGACTGGAGTGGTACCCTTCAAGGCCTCCGAGCCAGTGGAAAACACAACCCATGCTGCTGAAACCCTTACAAATGCCCTCTATGAGCACCTCCAGGAATGTATGGATCAAGCAATCCCTAATAACATCAGCACCCTTTCCACCAAAGGCAGGCGCATGGTCTGGTGGACCCCAGCCGCAAACAAACTGTACAACAAGAGGGGAAAGCTACTACATGACAGAGCGAAATCCCTAACAGGGAAGGCATCTCTGATCAATACTAGCAGTAAAATACAATCACTCATACAATCATCCAAGGCCACCTGTGGGAGAGGACTCGCGAAAGACACAAAAGACAACCATAAGGCCTTCTGTAGCTATGGTAGAAACATGGGTGGAAGCTCACAGTTATGCTCGGAATGAGTCCAGAATGGTACAATGATCACTGAACCCAGAGACATTGCCAACATACTGGCAGACAGGTTCCGTGCATATTTCTCCCCTCCCTCCCCCCCAAGAGGGGAGATATCTATCCCACCAGAGTCTAGCCTCCCAAACATCTCAGATGCCCAGGTGAGAGCTGCTCTCTCTAAAGCAGAAATCACAGCATCAATGGGACCGGATGGTGTCCCCGGCTGTGTGCTACACGACCTCAATGAGGACCTAAACCCGCACATAAGGCTGCTGTTTAATCTCAGCCTTACTACAGGATATGTACCCAAAGAATGGCGTATGGCAACTGTGGTCCCACTCCACAAAGGCGGTGCTTCTATGGACCCTGGACATTACCGCCCTATAAGCTTGACGAGCCTTGTCTGCAAAGCTATGGAGGGGATCATAATGGAGCTCATAAATGAAGACATTGGGGACCTACATACACTGGATCATACCCAAGTTGGCTTTGTCAAGGGCAGATCCTGCCTCTTGAACCTGGTCGACCTTTTCGGAAGAGTCACTCAGGCCATTGATGAGGGTAAGGCAGTTCACACAGCCTACCTTGACCTAGCAAAAGCGTTCGAAACAATACCCCAGGCGGGCATCATAGAAAAGCTCACCAGCATAGATGTAGACCCATATGTCACAAGATGGGTTGCAAACCGGCTCAAGGACAGAACCCACAGGGTTAGAGTTCCTGGTGCCATGCCAGACTCTAAGCCAGTCACGAGCGGTGTCCCACAGGGCTCAGTCCTGGGCTCCATCTTGTTCGGCATTTATTTGTCTGACGTGCAGGCAAACATAGGGGGATTGTGGCTGACAAAGTATGCAGATGTCTGCAAACTGGGCACCATAATCGACACCCCATCAGACATAGACATCCACCAGAGGTCTCATAGAAATGGATAACTGGTGCCAGAGCCATGGCCTTAAGCTACATGCCAAGAAAGGTATAGACATACCCTTTGGGAAAAACAAGGTAACCCCTAATTACCACATAGGTGGTAATCCATTAAACACGGAAGACGTTATCAGGGACCTGGGGACCCAACTTGTCAGTAACCTCTCTTTTGACACCCACATTGCCAATGTGGTTGGGAAGACTGTCTACATTGCCCATCTGATCATGAAGGGATTCACATTCAGATCAGTGGAAGTCAGTGTACCCCTGTACTCTTCACTTATCAGACCAATGATTGAGTACAACGCCCCATTCGGAATGTACCTAGCCCGACACTTGCAGCAGTTGGACCGACCCCAAACGTTCCCCACCAATAGGATAAAGGGGCTCAAACATATGTCACACGCTGCCCGACTGAAGAAACTCTGGCGCTATACAGTCGCATACCGTCTGCTCCGAGGTGATCTGTGCCTGACATACAAGGCCATGTCCAACCCGGCATTAATGGACATGCTCCACCTCATAAGATCCGAATCAACCAGAGCCACGAGAGCAAGAGACACAAACCTCAACATGGATATAAATAGGACGTGCTGGAGGGACAGGTTCATCACCCAGAGACTCCCTACACTATGGAACAGCATCCCAGTCCTTGTGAGGCAGAGCACCTCACTGACTCTGTTCAAGAGGAAGCTGGACGAGTGGATGGGAGATCGTAGGTATACCCCGGGAATCAGCTCTGTGTCACTGCTGGACAGAGGCACAGCAAACTAATGGGTACAGTACGCTCATCCTAAAGGGTGTTGAAAGCCACACACACTCTGGCTAGGCTTATAAAAGCCCTAGGGCAGATAGCCTAGTATGCACCTATGCACCTATGAACCTATGTAGGTGTCCAGGCTGGATGCGGGTACATGTGGTATGCTGATATTGCCAGATGTGCCTGTGGGTAATCCACAGCTACACGTGGGGGACCGATAACAGTGCTCCCTGTAGGCACATGCGAGTACACCATAGGAGGGATACAGGTTATCAGAACCAACATGGTGCTACACATGTAACCGTCACACATACCGTGAACACAGCTCAATGCATGCTGCACCTGCACTACATGGTATGTCTGCTGCATGTTGACAGTACACAACCCACGTCACATACGCAACAGTCAGTTTTCATACACAACCACTGCAGCATACACATCACACGCTATGCATACACAGGTATCACATACACCTCTCACTATCTTGTCCACCCTGTGCATCAGAATATATTTGAATAACCCTGCACCGATGGTGTGGATGACAGGGATGCGGCAGAGGCTTCATCATATGCACAGGGTGATATGTCTGCCAGGGGCATGGGCTGCACCAATGGATGACATCATGTGTGTGTGTAAGGGCCGGTGAGTTTACTGGGCATGACTGTGCAGAATGCATGTGGATGTGGTGGAGCCCTACAGTTGTGTCTGCCGTGTGTGGGTATGTGTGTACACAGTTCAGCCATATGTGATGCCTACACGGGGTATAATTGGCAGCCCCAGACTGTACAGTGCAGGTTGTACGGCTCACTGTGTCCGTCTGCGGCCACGTGACCCGTGCCTGCCTGGGGTCGCACGGGCACTAACGGGTGGAGGTATAGAGTGGCTACTGTCCGATGACACATGTCCGCTGGAACCGTGTCCACGCTGGGACCGGCCAGGGCCACGTCCATGTGGCCTGCTGTGTCCTGGTGTGGACGGTGTAGCACCAGCTGCACTGCTGCTGCTACCGGCACTGTGTGAGTGGGCATGAGAGGTGGCATGCACACGTCGACCTACACTAGCTGGTGTTGCTGGCCTACGCCCACGTGTCCTATGCCTCACCCCTACCAGGTGTTCCAGCACAGACAGCTCACGCTCGCGGATTGCCATGCCTCGGTCGAGGATTCCAACCATTTCACCTAATCGCCTATCCAGTACATTAGCAATCTGCTGTTGAGCATTTGCCAATGACTGGATGTTGTCATTTAGGGAACGGATTGCAGCCCTCTGCAGCCTCTGCCCTTCTTGGCTATGCCGTTCTGCACATGCCTGTGCTGCCATTACAGTCTGGAACATGCGTCTGGTGATACCAGCTGCTGCGCCTTGTACAGCAGGTGCATGTCTGCCAGAGGTCCTCCTACGAGCAGCACCAGCCACATGCCTGTGTGGCACATCACCAGTCATTACACTGGCAACATGGTGTGTAGGTGCACCTTCTGTAGCCACCACACATTCCTGCTCCATGCCAACAGACGCTGACTGTCCTTCCTCTATGGGCAACAGTGATGTGGTATGTGTCGGCATCAGAACCATGTGCGGGGATGAGGGGGACATAGGTGGGATGGTAACCAATGGCACAGCTTCTGCCCCTGACAACCCTGCCTGTACCTCTGCATATGGTCATCGCCGCTAGTATCTGTGGGGACACTAACATCAGATGGACCGCAGGAGGGGAACGCACCTACACCATCTGTGAATACAAAGACATACTGTAAGGTACATTACACACACGCAGACACACACGCAGACACACACGCAGACACACACACACGCAGACACACGCAGACACACACACACAGACACACACAGACACGCAGACTCACACACACGCAGACACACACGCAGACACACACACAGACACACACACACACACACGCAGACACACACACACACGCAGACACACCATGCATGTGATATTGCAGATGGCATGCAGCATTCCCACACTACAGCACAGGGAATGCAGCCCAGACATTAATAGTGTTAGTATGCATACCGCCCTGGGGTGCACACTACATCAAGCAGGTGTCATATCAGTAGGCATGCAGTACACACAATCATGGTAGTTTGCATGCATCACCGTGATACACCATGTGGCCACAGACAGGTTAACAGTACACATGGCTGACGTTACCTTGACATGTAATCCGCTGACATGTGCGGTAACATGTGGACATGTGTGACAATGGTGTCCCGCCACATGCACCGCATCATAATGGGCTTCACAGTACAGTGTTGTGTACAGCCTACAGATAGAATGCATGTTTAGCAGATATGTATGTGCAGGTGTGGTTAGTGTGAGCTGTGTACATAGCTATACAGTGGGGAGTACAGGCACTGTGCCACTGCATGGCAACAGGACGCATGTATGTTGCTGTGCGACGCATTGCATTGCCATGACTGCAACACAGTCATGCTGTTCCACAGCACGTATATGGTAGATATCGGTGGCATCTCCGGTGGCTGCAGACAGGCATTCTGGTTGTCTGGTGTACCACATCAAATGTACAGGTGGTCCACTATGGCTATGATCGCACTATGTGTGGACAATGTGCAACGGTGTCTATCCACATCAGACATACTGTGTGGCAACATGCCTGTGGATATCACCCATGGCCATGTGTGACTGGGTCTTGGACAATTGTGTGTGATGGGCATCATGTACACATTCCTGTGGTGTCCCATGTGACATACACCCATACATGTCGGAGGTGTCACAATCCAGAGGGCTATGCAGACAACAGTGTGGATGTTTGCTATGTCAGGTGTGGGTCATGTGATGATGTGACAATATTGCAGACAGAACACCACGGGCGTGGGACATGTCGGGTGGTGTGTCACAACGTGTGCACACAATGCAGGGGCATATGTCAAATTGGTGACACCTGTGTGCTGCCCAGATCACTGCTCACTGTGTGGTACTGTGTGCGTACCATGGATGGTGTTCCAATGCATACTACATATGCATCCATTGTAGAACACCTCCACCATTGTATGCATAGCTGACCGCACATATCACACTGACAGGTACTGTGGTTTCATGCCGGTGTATAATAACAGTTGTATCTACTGCTCATGGGTGGCATGAGTGTGTCTGGTGGTGCAACCTGTATACCATGACTGGAACAAAACCCAGGTGTGCATGTTATACCTGGCCACATGGCGAATAACTCTACACTGTAACATGCCTGTTACTAACAACAGTCTCACCTGCAACGGACTCATGTCTGGGCGACACGCCAGAGGTACCTGTATAGGGGCAACACAACATTATAAACATTATCCATGACTGTATGACAGCCACAGTTTGCACTGTGCATGTCACATCATGTACCTGTGTGATAGCATGTGGTATGCACACGTCTGCAAACACAACGTAGCATACTGTAGTATGCGGCTTGTGTGCCCATATACCTGGCATGTGTTGTTACTTTACATGATGTACAGTGACACCTACACCTACAGTGGATATCATATTCACAGGCACGACTGACTTACCAGGCAGCTCCAGGCTCATTGGTTGGGAGACACCCACCTCCACGATGGCAGCTAGTGTTTCTGCATGCTGTTCCCTGGGTGTCCCCAGACTGGCCAGGAGCTCCTCCGTGTGTGTGTGGGGCTGGGTTGGTGGCCCACCACCTGTTCCACCTTGTTCTCTGGCGATTGTGGCGGCACGCTGTTTCGCGTGCCGTATGAGGTCCATGCAGTGTTGGCGTACCTAGTGGTAGGTGCGGTTGTTGCCACCCACGTCATTCCCCCTCCTGCGCATATCCTGCCACAGGTCATCCCGCTGCTGTGCTTGCTGTGGAACATGGCTGAATAGCAAGTCATAGTTGTCATGGAGCAACGGTATAATTACTTCATCCTCCTGGCGGCTGAAGGCTGGCAGTCATGAACGAGGCATTATCTGTAAGACATAATGATGGTGACAGGTCACATTCACACTGACGTACTGGCATACCGCTGAACATACATTGCTATGACATGTACGACATCTGCACAGTAATCTCTGAGACGCATCATGACACTGACACAGCTGACGTGTTGCTGTCACACCTGTCACACCGTTATGCAGTGGGTATCATATCATATCTCTGTGTCAACTCATCACACTGTACACACCCCATGTAGATGGTAACCTGCTGTGGACATGTGTACCTGCCTGCACCTGTGTTCATACCAATCAGCACGCGGCGATGTGTGCACAGTTCTACTGTTCACCTGGATGCTGTGTATATGTCACGTAGCATCACAGACGCAGCCGTTATGGACGTCAGCGGTGGCAATGCACACATAAACATGGACACCTGTACATGCATGTGTTGTGCCATATACATCTACTCAGCACTGTACGGGTGTTGGACAACCTGCCACGGCTCGCCTGTATTGCACATGTGATACACATGGGACACTGTCTAATCATATGACATTAGCAGGGATGGTCATACATATCATGTGCGCACGCACGTTGTACACGCTGACACACAGCACTTGTGACACCACAAGGTGCATCAGTGCCACATTACTGATCTGGTCAGTTGATAGTGCAAGTGCCATGTGGCCATCTCACCATGTATGACTGTGATGGCACGTGCGGCCTTGCTGGACAGGGCTGCATGGTATGGCAGGGTATATCACATACATGGCACAGAGATGTGTCCTGCCTGTGGGATACCAGTATTGGGAGGGTGGCTGTCCGTTCCATATGTCATTTCTATGGGTATATGGACATGTCGCATGTCCATCACCATGGTGTGGACAATGGCCTTCTGCAAGGTAGGCAGCATGCTGCCTGGTGGGGGTGTGTATGGTGCATGCTGGCATTGCACATCCATGCATACACATTACCCCTGACAGGTGCTATGTGCTGTGATATTGTTCAACACGGTGCTGTATGTGCCCGCACGGTGATATCCTGTGCACTTGGATGGTACCCCGGCCTGACATGGGTACCGCATATGTCTACATCCAGTGCCTGCTGTCACCACTGTGTCGCCAGGTACACCGCACAGCACCATCCCTCCCACAGTGACCATGGTGTTGAGCACAGTCTAGGTATTCATTTATGGGGATGTTCACATAGCGGGGGCACTGCTGGTATCATCCATCAGACCATACACGTATGACGCACACCTCACACACACAGCCCATTCAGTATGTTGTTCGCAACACTGACACAGCTATACTGCTAGGCCAGGGCCATTCCCAGCCGTACATACACAGATGCATAACACGTCTGTCTGTGGCATGGGCTACAATGATGGTAGGGTTCAACACAGACCGTGTTCGACTGTGGCTGGCGCTGATGTTCTGTGCACATGTCAACACAGTAACACTGTTCTACTGTAGCCAGCGGTGATGTGCTGTGCACATGTCAATGCTGCACATTGTGTTGGTGTCTGTCTGTCAACAGGCCAGTGGTGGAACACGCAAGGGTATTTGTAATCAAATATGCATGCCGCCCTGTACAGCTGTACTGCTAACATCTCAGGTGCTAATGTGTCATGGACATGCACACCTTACCCGGAAAGGTGATAGTGGATTGCCACCCGTACCCATCACCTCATGTGGGTTGCTATTATCCAACACCCTATTTGTAGTGTATGTTCAGGCTATGCACCTGTGCAGGACATGTGGGCATGTAATGTGCTACTGCGTACCTTTGCACCCATTGCACAACATGTCACACAGGTACACTGGCAGCCATACATGTCACAGCTTGATGAAGGTACGGCAGGTGTTGTACACACGTAACACATATCCTGTGGGACATGGTCGTATGTACAGGCATGTCCAACAGTCACGTACCAGTGCTACCCCTATATGATGGATATGCCATACATGTGGCAATACAGCAACTGTCACATGTACTCGTGCAATGCCCCCCTACCAACATGGAGTGGTACTGCCTGTGGGGGATGTGCTTCTGCATCCATGCTGTGCCCATAGCTGTCAGTTGTACATCATTACGTGCAATGTACCTCATTTGGTGTTCTAATGTGTGCATGTTCATCACGGCTCCACATTGGTTGGGTCTGTCACACAGTCATTGTTGTACACTGTTTACATGTCAGCAGCCATGGCTTACTATATGTGAATCAATGTACTTCATCGTGATGCCATAATTATACATTAGAGCAGCGTATTCCAGCCATCATATAGCCTTCCCAGATGACACTGTTAGCCAGCCAGTAGTAGGTGTTCCACCATCTGCACATTAGTCACACAGTACAAGGGCTACTGTTACCCATTCTGGGGACAGGGTGCTGACAGCTGTGGATGGGTGTGATGCTGTCAACAACCATGACTGCATCTGACGGTCACGTCTGGATGGGTAACATTCACAACACACACCTACCTTCACGTAGTACCACATCATCTACAACAATAGACATTCCTGCCAGAACAATGTATGCAGTATGTCTGTATGACCACTGTAGGCACCACTGGTGGCCCCCAGCATGGCAACCAACAGCATTAGTGTATATCCCGCAGACCCATGGGTTACACCATTCACAACGCACCAGTCACGGATGACCCTGTTGTGGATCACATTGCAGTTCCACACATCATGTTACAACAAGGCATCATGCACTGAGATGTTGCGGACAGGTGAACAGCTCTGCAACTCAATATACACACACATGACACATCACCTGGTACAATATATCTCTCATACAACATGTTATTGTGACTGCCCTGTGATGGCAATACACAGACTACGTGTCCTGGGACATGCAATGGCTCACTGGTGTTATAGCCCTCTGGGTGTGTGTCTAGCCAAGTGTACAGTAGGCAGTGGTCTGGACACAGGGACACTGTACATTGACCTACTGTGTCACTGCAACTGTTGCCTATGCTCCTACTGTTATTGTACAGGCATGTGGTATCTGACCGCTATGACAGTCCTGGTCGACCACAATGCTGTGGCACTCATGACCTGCAGCCATCGGCCTGGGGTGTGGAGCACACATGTACATCTTCACATGCTATACTGCCTCTGTGGCAGTTTTACATAACAGTCTCCGGCAGGGCTGTAACAGGCAGGCACGGCATGGGGTCATGTGTGACAATACTTGCATCTTCCACTGTGCTGCACACAAGCGAGGCACACACACTATTCCACCACTCACATATCTCTGTGGTGACTGGGACCTGCCTCCATGCTCTGCGCAGCACGCCTGCGAGTACGGATTGTACACGGATCGTACCTCCCAGGCACATACCTGGACTGGAACACCCACAAGTGAGGGGTTCACACATCACACAGTGTTTAGCACACATCCTGCATAGTTGCCTAACACAATGCATCATAGCTGCTCCATGTGCAGATACCCGTGTTTGTGACCGCTATACACATTGTAACATGCAACAGAGTCGACATTGTACACCACAGGTTACATACCGTCTGTGTTGTTATACTGTACATTGGGCCTCAGACAGCTAATACTGCCAAGTGCTGACAGCAACCCACACTTTCCTGGAATAGACACCCATGTACCTACACATGCTTGAGTCATGCACTCCGCTCAGATGGATGACACATTACACAACACATACCATACCTACACTACCCTTAGCATGCACAATACCTCCATGTGACTGGTGTGATGCACCTGGGGTTATCCCCTCTTTGGTGGATTAAACACATATGCTACACGGCCCTGCTAGCCACACCCTGGAAACACAGCCATCGCAGCATACACGGAACATGTACTACAACCAGTACTACTGACGCCTGCTGACAGCAGTTGTTTACGGCATGACACCCCAGCAGATGGACAGTGCACATACATATGCTGACACATACCACAGTGCGCTTCCGTAGCATGTACACAATTGCAGAAAACATGCTATTCCACACAGAGACATGGCGGTACTGACCTGTTCACAGACGCCACTGTGGTGGTCATGTTCCATGCACATATGATGTACAGCCACATGTGCAGGCTGTTGCACAGTGGTGTACATTCACATGTGGTGGCATCACTTGTCAGCCATGGTGGGTCCTCGAGGTCCATCATCACATACTCCAAGGCTAGCTACCTAAACATGACTGCCGCACATTGTGGTGTGGGGCCTCAGGCATTGTGGTGGCATGTCTGTATTGTTTGGCTACATCCACATCTGATGTCACATACAATGGTCACCCAGGCATTGCAGACCGAGCTAATGTTGGCAACGTGCCAGCCGATGGCGTACTTACTGACAATACTCCCTCTCACTCACTACAGGGTCGCAATCCTTACATGGACATCGTAGTGTCCCTGTGGACACGTACATGGTACTGACATGCACACGATATGTCCTGGGACGCTGGCCTGGTGTCACCTTCTGATGTCCCTGGCTGTAATGTCCCACCAATCTGTTCGGTATATGTCTCCGCACCAGGCCACTATATTCACTGCTAGCCTGTTGTCGGACATTGTGTACCCTGATCGCCACACAGCGGCATTTCTCGCACAACCCATGGGTGGCACTGCATTGCACGTGTGGGACTGTGGTCATACACCCATGACTGGACCATTCTGCATGGCAATGGGGCACATCCTCATGAACATGATTCCCACACACATTGATGGCCTCCAGGCCTTTCCTAGCACCCATGTTGGGCTTGTGTATGCCACAGCACGGCACGTACACATGCTGGCCACCTGTCATACCGTTGCATGGGTGGTTGGGGTGGTACGGAGGCCGACACGTCAGACGTTGTCCTCACATTGCCCTTCAGCACCATTCCACGTTCTGGTAATGGCAACTTACACATCCACTTGCACATCATACCCTGTGTCTCAGGATGTTATGCTATGTGGCTCATGGACAGGACACACAGTGGTGCGAGCATACCATAGTACCTACTACATGTCAGGTACATATGGCATTACACAGTCCTCAGTCATGGGGCCCCTCATGTTCACTATATGCTTACATACAGAACATGCTGTCACAGAGTACTGTCCATGCCTAGATATCCCACGCCTACATACCATTATTGCTCCACCAGCTCATACCGATACCAACCATATGGGTGTCAGTGTAGCGGATACATCATATGAGTATCATGGCATCAGGATGCATGACACATGGTGCATGCACATCACCTTTGCATAACAACATTCACCCACTGACTATCACATGGATAATGGTCCCGTACATACATATCACATTGTACATGGTTGCTGTACACACATATGCCACACACAGTCCTGGGGTTACTGTATTTCACTGTGGCATGGATACCCTTCTGCAAGGCCACACCTATCTGTACTGTGTGTGATGCTGGTACATAGGCAGCCATTGTACCTCTGACATACACACATCTACACACAGTCAAGTGTACACTACCACATTTATGGTGTACCTTCAACAACAGCTACAGCTTCACATGGCACAACATTGTCATGCCACGATGTTTACCAGGCTCAGACAGTTTACATATGCGGCTGACATACGGACGACACATCTGTACACATCTGCATACCACATACTCAGGGGTGTCTTCTGCTCTGACACGGCCCATGTCCTCCACATTACTGATGCATATACTCCTCATACGTGACATCTGCGGTGGGCAGTGTGAACGGACTGCTCCTGGATATGTGCACACACGCCACACTGCATGGGCTGGGCTTTTGTGTTACTTCCACAAACACAACACACACCATGCTGTGGAACATAGGTCCTGTGCACATCCCGCAGGGACACACAGTAGCACTGTTAATGTGATACCTCCCTTGCTGTTTGAGTGACACGTAGTCCTGGTACCACCACAGCAGCGGTACTGTGTAGACGTGCACTTGACACCCGCCTCTGCTGTTCACAGGACACTACCATGGGGAGGTGACAGTACTGTGTACACTGCACATGTGTTTACACATGGACCTGCCAGACTGCATTGTTGCCCACTGTGCACCTGTGCAGCTGCTACAGGTCCTTTGGGCATGGTTACTTGGTGTCCCTTCCATTTCGGCTAGCTATCATGCTACTACTCTGTCCCATACCTACAGGCCATATGTATCCTGTTATTGTACATACCAATAGGCAATACCTGTGTTATGCATGATATGCCTGTGATACTGTGTATGCTATCTGTCATATCTACCTAGACAGCTTTACATTACACATATTTCACATAGTAACCCCTAATGCAGGGCATACTTGCACGTTGGCCGCACCTTACGTATGACATCAACGGTATATGCCCATACACATGCGTGCTGTGACAGTATACATACATGTCCTATCCCTGCTATGGCACTTCCTTGTTGGACATCCACTGCCAGCAACGGCGTGTGGTATGGCATTGTTCTCTCCAATGCCCCCCTGTGGCATCCCTTGTGGTGTCTCCGCTGTGTACATGATGTCCCAGTGCTGTACACACGGTGTCCGCAAGCGTTGGTATGCTCATCAGGATATCACTACATAACTACCTTTCACCACTTTCTGCATTACGGACAAGTGTAATTAATTACAACCACCATTCACACACAGTACAGCTTCGTCATACACATCATGCGTTACACAACCGTACATATCATGTGTTCTACATACCTTGTCGGTGTTTCGTTCCGTGTTCGTTCCGTGTATCGTTATCCCGTTTTCTTTTGCTTTCGGTTGTACACTGCTGGTTCAGTATGAGTATACGGTTTGAATATCCTGAGAGTCATCCTTATATCCGTCGATACCTGCAACATGTAAATTCATCCCACCAATTGCTGTTCCTCGGTGAGTAATTATGTGCATATCACCTGTGCATCTACTCCATTTGGAAATTACGCGTCAATACTGGGGTATAATTGGATTCCTCACCTGGGCGTTGGCTATTTGCCCTACCTTCGTGGAGATGGTCTGTATTGTGTTATGTTATGTGTAACTGCAAACGCTATGCATGGCGACAGGTATATTTCGTAGTAATGTTACCCGTGGATTGTGTGTGTAGGGTGTAGTCTTTGGTTCAACATGTGGGTGTCCCTGTCCAGATGACGAATGATAACGGAGTATTGCATTCAAAACTGTAACATGGCTGTTGTATTCCTTTATACAACGCATGCAAGTATGCATCCGCCTTTAATTGTGTCTCCCACGCGAGATGTTGTGGTTATGCAGATGTCATTGACTGACTGTATGTTTGTGCTGCTATTACGGTTTGTATTCCTTTAATATCTACGGTGGGGGATATCGGTGGTTGTACGTGATGGATACGGGTTGTGGGCCTTGCATCTCTACATAGACAGTATAGTTGTCCGTGTGCTCCATCCTTACCTGGAGAGTTAACAGTTAATAGTCTTTTGTTATGGGAGTGTAGCTTGGGCTGTTGTTAATTGGTTCCAATATCGTCTGCGGGTGGCCTTGCTGCATGTATACCCCCGTAACTTCTGTGGTATATCAGCGGCTATGTCTATGTGAGTAATTATGTGCATATCACCTGTGCATGTACTCCATTCGGTAATTACGCGTCGATACTGGGGTATAATTGGATTCTCCGCCTGGCCTTGGATATTCGCCCTACCTTCGTGGGGATGGTCTGTATTGTCTTATGTTATGTGTGACTGCATCTGCTATGCATGGGAACTAGTATGGTCTGCATTCATGTCACCCATGGATTGTGTGTGACAGGTGTAGTATTTGTTTCAACAAGTGGGTGTACCTGCCCTGCCGACGTATAATAATGGAGTATTGCATTCAAAACTGTAACTAGGCTATTGTTTGCATTTCTACAATGCATGCAATTATGCAGCCGCCTTTAATTGTGTCCCCCACACGATATGTTGTGGTTATGCAGATGTCATTGACCGACTGTATGTTTGTGCTGCTGTTACGGTTTGTATTCCTTTATTATGTACAGTGGGGGATGTCGGTGGTTGTACGTCACAGATACGGTTTGTGGGCCTTGCATCTCTACATAACCAGTATAGTTGTCTGTGTGCTCTGTCCCTACTTGGAGAGTTGACAGTTAATTGTCTTTTGCTATGGGATTGTGGGTTGGGCTGTTGTCATGTGGTGTCGGGATCGCCTGCGGGTGAGCTTGATGCATGTATACCTCAGTAACATCTGTGGTATATCAGCGGTTGTGTGTACGTGACAACTATCCCTTGTCATTCTGTCGCAGATATTTGCAGTCATTGTGGTCCTGTTGTTGGGATAGCCTGTTTGCCAGTGGTTGCCACATATTCAGATGGGAATTGATTGTTTGACATGTGTAGAACACACAGCGGTGTTTACGTGCCGACACGTGGCCACGGTCAGTACTGGGGTAGCACATACGTATTTCCGTGGTACATACCTATTGCTGTGTGACTTTGCCGACGTATCTTATTGCAATTAACATATCGGTGTCATACATACAGGCATGACTATTACATACGTCCTTTCCATTTCATATGGGGTATATTCCTGTGCTACCATCTGGGACATATTCACTTTGTGTCGTTCTATGTCGCGACACACCTTGCCAGGGTGGGGCTGTCACTACTACTTTGGGACTAGTAGTGTACATATGCCTGAGGCTGGTTTACCGTATGCCTACACCTAATATTCCGCTCTGCCTCTAACGTGGCACCAACATACACATGTTGCAGAGACACACACATTACACTCACACAGCGACGCACACGGCACCCTCACCGCACACGTACACATACTACGGCACTCACGGGGACAGTTGCACACAGTACCACCGGCGGCAGTGTGTACCTCTCCCTTCATATCATCATACTATTACACGCGCATGTACTGTTACAGTACTGTGGTCTGGCAATCTTTCTGCCTCGCAGTTATGCATATCGGTATGTTACCCGTTCCATGGTTAGTGGTATCCTCTTATGTTGAACCTCCCGGATGTTCAGGTTGTCGTTTCACTATGTATACTATGTACAGATATCGCGGGTTACATCTCAGTCACCTTATATCCCTCTAATTCCCTGTCTTAACTGTAGCATATATATGTATATGTGTACATATATTTCTATATCGATATAATTATATCTATCTACATATATATATATATATATATATATATATATACACACATATATATATATATATATATATATATATATATTTATATGTATACATCTTGCGGCGAACATGGCAGGCATACAGCAGCGCCGCATGCTGTAGGACCCGCGTACTGTTCAGGTGTTGGTGTTACATGCTCCACTGGCTGTTGGGTGTACAGTGTTTGGGGGCTGCCTAAGTTGGAGTCACACATGAGGCCACCCATACAGTACACTTTACAGGTGGTCATGTTTGTGTGCCGTCCATTTCACTGTGTGTGCAGGTAGGGAGGTGTCAGTCCATGGGGCCTACGCTGTCAGAGTATGTGCTATACGTTCCCTCTTTGCCAAGGTGTAGACATATTGGGTACACCTCCATCTGCCTACTGGGGCTGGCACAGTGTGTTCCTGGTCTGGAACCCTCTGTGCCTGGACTGGCCTTGGCAGTTGTGGTGGGCTTTGTGGCCCTTCCCCATTATGTCCCTGCAGCAGCTGCTTCCGCAGGATCATATTATGTAGCATGGCACATACTATGAATATGTGGGCACATGTGCATGGAGAGTACTGCAAGGCTCCACCAGATGTATCCAAGCACCGGAACCGTGATTTCAGCATCCCGAACACACGCTCTATGATTATTCTGGTTTGTCCGTGTGCCTCATTATGGCGTTCTTGCATGTGTGTGTGTGCATTTCTGATGGGAGTCATCATCCACGGCTCCAGTGCATAGCCAGCATCCCCCACGAGATGACCTTGTGGGATGTCCCCCCTGGCAAATACCTGATACAACTGTGAGGCATGCCAGATATGGGAGTCGTGGTAGCTTCCAGGGCTGCCAGCACACATCCATGATAATGCCCTGAGCATTGCACCACGACCTGGCAATTGATGGAGGGAATCCCTTGCGGTTTATGTAGCGTCTACCCTGCTCGCCAGGTGGTGACTTGATTTGTATGTGCGTGCAGTCTATCGCACCCAGTACCTCCGGGTATTGTGCCACACGGTGGAAGTGGTGCATATTGCTAGCCAAATCCCCCTGAGATCTGGGGAAGTATATATGCTCATTGGCATGTGGTAACATGGCATCCAGGAACTGGTGTAGTACCCTGGATGCTGATGCCTGTGAGATGCCCATTATATCTCCAGTTGGCCTTTGGAAGGTACCTGTGGCCAGTATTCACAAGCTTACACATACCTTTGTGTCCACTGGGATGGGTTCCCCTCTGTTGTTTCCTGTTTTCAGGCATGGCCGGCACAGCTCCACTATTTGCTGTAATGTGTCCCTGTCCACCCTGTAATGCTCTACTATCTCCAGGTCTTGTAGCCCCTGGTAGGTTACCCTTGGTCTGAATACTCTCCTTCTCCTCTGAGGCCTACGGTGGTTGTCGGCACCCTCCCCAACAACACCATCTGTCTCTAACACATGCTGATGGATCACAGCCACGGCAGCACCCAACATGTACATTTTAAAAGTTCTCTGTGGGTTTACACCTATGGTGCGGCATTTGGGAATACACGGCTGTGTGTTGTGTGCATTCACACTTTATACTATTGTGCTGTGCACACCGATGATGTCATAGGGTGTGTTTGTACAGCCGTATCTGGGGGTTATCTTACGTGTTTTACCGATGGAACTACAATGCTGTTGCCTTTGGTGTTGCATTACTCTTGCCTGCCATGGATTACCTTTCGACCTTCCCTTACTATTTCTGCACATTGCACCTACTATTTTCTGGCATGCATCCTGCAGAGCACTGTCATGTGTACTTTCTGGGACATGGCATATCATGCGTTTTGTGTGCTGCTGCCGTTGTGCTGCCTGTCTGCTTTGCTCTGCTGTGTCAGGTCTTCTATCTTTGCAATCTGCTACCTTCCCTACTTTCTTTGCATTCATATGCCTCCCCTATCCCGTTTTGCAGGTTTCTGCATGCAGAGTTGTCAGCTGCCGCCGATTGGCCATCGTGGGTTGATTAGTGTTGATTGCTCATTAGTACTCCAATTACACTTCTTCCGCATTTCCTCATATTCTTAACATCACCTTCCTGTTTCCGATGTTGTTTGCGGTAGGCGTCACATGACTAGGTTAAGGGAACATAGACATCCTCGCATGCACGCCTGCGCATTGTGTGCTCTCAGCTGAACTATTACCCCACACCCCGGTCCTGCAGCTGTGATTTGCGATGTACAGCCCAGGTTTGCTGTGCTCCAATATGCTTCCTGCTACGGTGGCACACCCCTCTGCAGATGACATGTATTCCCTCTGAGCCACTCCTCGGTGTATTACCACTGCGCCATTTGGTACAGCCTTACGCCAGTGGGGGATTTGCGATTCAGTATTATCTGTCTTATTTGCATGGCATTGACTACTAATTCATAGTTACCACGCCGAACACTGCCGCGAGTCCTTGGCAACCCTTGCACCGTTTTTGTGGCATTCCATGCATACCATGGTGTATTATGCTGTGAACCTGATGTGTATTACGCTGCTGTTTTATAACATTGTTATATTATTTCATTGTATTGTACCTTCCGCAGACATGTCCTAGGGTTCTGATGTGAGTTGCTGTGGACATGCCATTTAAGTTGTTATTTACATGTTGCGTATGTTTTCTTTTGACATTGTCTGTGTATTTCGCCATTGGCATATGGTACCAGTGTGATACCTGGGTCTGACACTCTTCCGTTACTCCTATGTTATGTTTGGGAAAATGTAAACCGTTTTTTTTTTTGGTTTACATTGCCGTGGGCTTACGCTACGCCTGCTCCACTTCGTGAATCGCTATATGCCTTCATTTGCATGGTGCAACACCGCACATGGGGTGTTTAGCATACCTACGCCGGGGGCTACGCAGATCCGGCACATGCCGGTAGTGCACGTGGGATTGGATTGTACATGAATCGCTCGGTGGCCATATTTGGCGTTGTAACGCCTACGCTATGCGTGCGCCTGGCGCAAGGTTCATGAATCCCGGGGAAAGTAATATGAAAAGGAACAAGGCTGGAAAGGCAATAAAATCTGGACACAGATCTAGCGCTTTTGTTCACTTTAATAAAAAACAGAACTTCAGAAATAACAACCTCACACTCACAAACGTTTAAATAAGCAAATAACCATGGTCACATGGTGTAAGATGGCTTCTCCAACACAATTAAGCTAAAATGCTTAATACATATATTATTTTAAAATATGTATACACATATATTTTTCATAAATAAATATGCATATATGTTATGTACAACTAAAGGCTACCTAAGCTTTGCCTGTTGTAAAAAAGCATTTTATATTTATTGCCTCGTTGAGACTAGGTGCTTTATCAGCCACTAAAAGACTCTGCCATAAGCTTTCACGGCATTCCAATAAAGTCTTGTAATCACCACTAAATAAATCTGAATTCACCCTTTCTAAAACAAAGAAGGAAAACTTTTTAAAGTTAGAACAAATAATGGCATGCTGAGCTGAAGCATTTGAAGGGTCCTTTTTCTTATAGCTAAACAATATATATTATTAGAATTATAGGTGAAAAGCCCTTATTCACCTGTAAGAAAATTGTTAACATCAAAACTTTACTAGAAAAAATAGGCCAACAGATTCATCCCCTAGACCCAAAATCCTGGGAAGTTTTTCTTGTGGACATTGTAAACAATGTAGGTATGTCAGTAATTCAGTTTACATTTACAAAACCGAATCACGGTGTGATTGCTCATATGAGCGAATTGTAACCACGAAAGTCATAGCAGCGACAATTTAATATGTTCGAAAATCAGCAAATCAAAAAGCAGATTCGCTGATTTTTCAAACATAAATATCGAAAGAAAAATCTAATGAAATGTAAAGCAGGGGGCAAGCCCCCCCTACACCACCCATGTGGGGGGCTGTGCCCCGTACACCCCTCTACTTTAATATTCTAACTCTGAGATCAAACTACAGTGGGGAAAGGGACCGTTTTCTGTTCTCCACTATAGTGCAATCTGCCCCAAAATGTCGAATGTACAATGAGCGAATGTCACTGTGCATTTGCTCATTGCACATTCTAACCTTTTTCGTCCGGCGTTTGCAAACTTTGCAAACGGCCTTTCAGACAATTGCTGTTCATCTGTGTGCATTATGCACACATGAAGGTAAACCCAGTAATTCTTCATCTTCATCTGAGTGGTGTACAGCTACAGTTATCCCACTCCACAAGGGGGGAGCCACCTTGGATCCCAGGAACTACTGCCCCATCAGTCTGATGAGCCTGAGCTGCAAGGCCATGGAACGTATTATCATGGAACTTATAAACAAAAATATTGGCAACCTTAAAACACTGGACCCCACCCAGTTTGGGTTTGTGAAGGGCCAATCTTGTCTCCTGAACCTTATTGACTTCTTTGAATCAGTCTCCAGAGCTGTGGATGAAGGTAAGGCAGTCCACACAGCCTATCTGGACCTCACCACGGCCTTTGACACCATCCCCCACTCTGGAATCATAGATAAACTTACTAAGCTGGGCATTAACCCCTACATCACTCGATGGATTGCCAACTGGCTTACTGACAGAACCCACACTGTAAAAGTAGCTGACTCCAAATCCAGCTCTAGACAAGTGACAAGTGGAGTACCTCAGGGTTCAGTCCTGGGACCGCTCTTGTTTGGCATCTACTTCTCTGAAGTACAGGCCAACACTAAGGGACTGTGGCTAACAATGTTTGCAGATGACTGCAAACTGGGAGCCATTATTGAATCCCCAAATTATGTGGATACTCTACAAAAGGGCCTTAAAGTAACAGATGCTTGGTGCCAAAGCCATGGGCTCAAGCTCAATGCCAAGAAATGTATAGTTATCCCCTTTGGGAAAAAACATGTACCCGTGAATTATCACATAGATGGCAGTACACTAAACACCGAAAGTGTAACTAGAGACTTAGGGACACAGGTGGGCAGTGGTCTCACCTTCAATTACCACATCTCCACAACAGTCAGGAAATCCTTCTATGTGGCACACCTCATCACTAAGGGCTTTTTATCCAGAAAAAAGGAGGTCATTGTTCCACTGTAGTCATCCCTCATTAGACCCATTATAGAATACAATGCACCGTTTGGTATATACCTCTCAAGACATCTGCAATAACTGGAAAGGCCGCAGAAATACCTCACTAAAAGAATCACAGGTCTAATGCCAAATGCCCTATGCTGACCGCCTTAAAAAACTCCAGTTATACTCTGTCACATATTGTCTACTCCGAGGCGATTTCTGCTTAACATACAAGGCCATGTCAAACCCAGAGCTGTTGGACATGCTACACTTAAAGAAATCCCAATCCCTCAGAGCCACATGCTCCAGGGATCTAAATCTTGTCATCACAATAAACAAAACATGCTGGAGGGATAGGTTCCTGACCCAGAGACTCCCCAGACTCTGGAATAGACTGTCCATACATGTTAAGCAGAGCGCTTCTTTGGCCCTCTTCAAAAGGAATCTTGATGATTGGATGGGAGAAAGGAAATTCACCCCGGGGATCATGTCAGTTGCCCTGCTAGACAGGGGTCCAGGGAAGTAAATAGTGTGGGAAGAAATAGCCAGGTAATTGTTATGGCTAGGCTTGTATGGGCCCTAGGGCCGATAGCCTAGTAACAACCTATGAACCTATTGAGTTTAAACATATTCGTAAAGTCATTTGGGCCAGAGATCATTGTACCTGTAGTACCACCAATGTGTTTTATTGTGCCACCTGTAACTCCTGTGATGGTTTTTATGTAGGGAAGGCTATATGATCATTAAGTAGAAGAATTTATGAGCATGGTGGACATCCAGCATCAACAACCTTTACAAGAAATGCAAAAAGGTGCTGTTCAAGAAAACAAAGGGAAGGCCACAACAATGGAAAAGCACCCTTCTTAGCCTCAACAGGCACATAAGACTACTTGTCAAATCCCCCAAGGGCTCCTTTTTGAGAAACTTAGAAAGTACAGCCAAGGATAATCATAAGGCCTTTTCTGCTATGTACATAGCCTAAAATGTAAGACCCAAGCATGTGCAGCACTGTTGGCCAATGGTATCACACACACTGACCCCATAGAGATAACAAACCTGATAATGGATATGTTTCTTGAAAATTTCACTCTCCTATCCCCCCCTAACTTATCACAAACCTTCCTCAAACTTCCTCCACCCTACATATCTGAAGAGCAGGTCCTCAAAGCTTTGTCCAAGGCAAAAACGCAGCCTATATGGGAGCAGATAACATCCCAGGCTGTCTTTTAAAACATGCTAAAACATGAACTAGCATCACCACTAAGTACACATTTTGAGCATAACCTAACTACAGGCTTTATTTCTGCAGAATGGAGAACAGCAACAGTTATTCCCTTCCACAAAGGTGGCCTAGCAACAGACCCAGCGAATTACAGACTCATAATCCTGACCAACCTATCTGTAAGGCCATGGAATGTATCATTATGGACCTCATAAATAAAGACATAGGTAACCTCTAAACCCTGGATCCTACCCAATTTGGCTTTGTCAAAGGCAGATCCTGCCTGTTAAATTTGGTGGATTTCTTTGAAAATGTGACCAAGGCCACTGATGGGGCCAAATCTGTTCACACAACATACCTCGACTTGGCAAAGGCTTTCAACACAATCCCACATTCAGGCATTATTGATAAACTTAGCAAACTGAATTGATACCACTTTGTTGTAAGATAGTTTGCCAACTGACTCACAAACTGGACACACGCTATCAAAGTGGGTGACTCCATATCAACCAGCAGACCTGTTACCAGCGGGGAGCCACAGGGGTCAGTGCTGGGCCCCCTACTGTTTGGTATATACTTCTCAGAAGTTCAGGTCAAAACTAAGTGGTTGTGGCTGACCAAGTTTGTATACAACTGCAATTTAGGTATAATCACTGAATCCCCAAATGATGTCACTATACAGCAGGAGGGTCTCGCGCAGACCAGTGGCTGGTGTATTAGTCACAGTCTCAAAATGAATGCAGAGAAATGGATCATCATTCCCTTTGGCACAAACAATGCCCCTTCACACTATCAAATCAACAACAGTGCCATAAGTACCCATGAAATGGAAAGGGACCTGGGATCACAAGTTGACTGCGACCTTAACTTCAACCACCATGTGTCTACTGTAGTAAGGAAAGCTTTCTACATAGCACACTTGATTAGTAAAGGAATCATCTTGAGAGCAAAAGAGGTTATAATCCCTCTATACTTGCCACTTATCTGGCCCATAATTGAGAATAACACCCCGTTCGGCATGTACCATACTAAGCACCTGCAGCAACTGTAAAGACCTCAGAGGTTTCTAACAAAGAAGATCAATGTGCTCCAGCATATGCCTTACACTGATCAACTAAAGTCCCTGTCACTATACTCTGTATTGTATAGACTTCTTAGAGGAGACTTATCCCTGGCCCACAGAGCAATCCAAGACCCAAACATAATGAACTTGTTGCATATCAGTAAATCAAACGGTACTAGGGCTACCTGCTCCAGGGACCTAAATATGGCTTGTGACATAAATAGGACATGCTGGAAGGACAGATGTATCTCTCAGTGACTGCTGTGTCTTTGGGATAGGCTACTATTTAATGTGAAAGAGAGCACCTCTATGGCACTGATCAAGAGGAACCTGGGCGAGTGGATGGGGTACCATACATTCTTACCGGGGATAGCACCCACAACCCTCCTGGACATGGGCAGTCATCACTAAATGCAGTCTTGGGTATTGACTAGCATTTCTATGGTATTATATTGGGAGGAAACAGCTAGGCTTAAAATGACCTCCGGGTTGATAGTCTAGTAATCTCCTATGCTCCTATGATCCTATGGTAAGCATAAGGCAATTAAAGCAAAATAAGCCATTTGAAAGGGTACATATGGATAGATACGTTGAAACAAGTTTCAGAAGAAAACTAAATTCACTGCTCACAAAAATCATTATTTACAAATGCATACAAATTTATGAGGAAGAGGATTTAAGCAATTTAGACCAAGAGGTTTAGTAAAGTATAAGAAAAGAGATTTAACATAAGAGATTATATGGATAGTGCATGATATATAGTATACAGTAATTAGGGTGCTTTGAAATAGAAAAAGAAAGGTAAATATGAAGGAAGGCTATGTAGTGATAAAAGGGTCTGAGCTACTATAAAGTAAAGAAGAAGATGTAACTTAAAAGGAAGAGGCGGGAGTAGCAAGGAGTACATAGCACAGTAAAAGGCATGCTAATGAATTTGTAAAAAAGGCTTCTGAAAGGGGTGAATCAAAGACAGCACAGGTGTTCACAAGATACCTCTGCTGCTTATGAAATGGGCAATTGCAAGACTTGATATTAAAGCTGAGTGTGGTGACATCAGATTTTGAAGTAATGGGTCTCCTGGTCTGATCACTACTTAGTTCACTTGCACGTGGAGATCCTCAGTATTAACTAACAGGATTTGGAGTTGAACTGGTACCAGAATATATGTAGTCTAAATGAAAATTATCTAACCTCTTTACTGGACAAAACCTTCCAGACATGCATTACAAGTAATCCTGATGCACTGGGCATACCTCTCAACTGTACAGATTTTTGCAGAATGTCCAGATTTTTGCCTCATATTTTTGGTGTGTTTCTCCTAAAATCTGCACCTTTCTGGCAAATAGCTAAGGACTGAAGTCATTAAATAATGAAAAAGTTGAGTTTAAGACTCCAGATCCTTCAGAAAATTCATGCTAATGCAAAACCTATTATTCTATCAACTTTCTAAGTTTGTAAGAGCAATATTTCAAATCTGTCCCTATTTGTCCCCCAATCATTTCATAGGTTCATAGGTGTGTACTAGACTAATGGCCCTGGAGCCTTTGCAAGCCTAGCCCATAGGATTATACTGGCATCGTGCCACCCGACCTTAGTTCCCAGTGCCTCTGTCGAGTAAAGCCACTGGAGTGATCCCTGGGATGAAATGAGGTGCTCTGCTTGACATGTATGGGAAGTCTATTTCATAGCATGGGCAGTCTCTGGGTTATGAACCTGTCCCTCCAGCATGTTCTGTTGATTGTGGTTATGAGGTTGAGGTTTCTAGAGCATGTGGTGTGGAGGGATTTGGATTTCTTTAGATGTAGCCTTTCTAACAGAGCTGGGCCAGACATGACTTTGTAAGTCAAGCAGAGATCGCCTCTAAGTAGATGATATGAGACAGAGAATAGTTGGAGTTTTCTGAGTCTGTCCATATAGGACAAATGTTTAAGGCCTAGGATCCTCTTTGTGAGGTACTTTTGCAGCCTCTCCAGTTGTTGCAAGTGTTTAGTGAGGTACATGCCAAATGGGGCATTGTACTCAATCATTGGCCTAATGAGGGAAGAGTAGAGGGAGACAATGACCTCTTTCTTCCTGGATGCAAAACCCTTAGTAAGAGATGTACCATATAAAAGGACTTTCTGACCACGGTGGCAATGTGATGGTCAAAAGAGAGGTTGCTGTCAATCTGTATTCCCAGATCCCTTATAATGCCTTCTGTGCTCAGTGGACTACCATTGATGTGGTAATTCATGAGGAATGGGGTTTCCCAAAGGGGATGATGACACATTTTTTGGCATTGAGCTTAAGGCCATGGTTCTGACACCAGTCGTTGGTCTCAGTGAGGCCTTTTTGTAGGATGTCAACATCACTTGGGGAGTTAAAAATAGCTCCCAACTTGCAATCGTCTGCAAACTTTGTCAGCCAGAGTCTCTTTGTGTTGGCCTGGACTTCAGAGAAGTAGATACCAAACAGGAGAGGACCCAGGACCAAACCCTGTGGGACTCCACTCGTGACTGGTTGGCAGTATGACTTGGAGTCAGCTACTTTCACACTGTGGGTTCTACCTGCAAGCCAGTTTGCAACCTAGCTAGTGATATAGAGGTTGATGTCTAGCTTAGTGAGTTTTTCTATGATTCCTGAGTGGGGAATGGTATCAAAGGCCTTGGCCAGATCAAGGTAGGCTGTATGAACCACCTTGCCTTCATCTACAGCTCTGGTGACTGACTCAAAGAAGTTGACCAAGTTTAGCAAGCATGATCTACATTTCACAAATCCAAACTGTATGGGATCCAGAGTTTGGAAATTCCCTATATCCTTGTTTATTAGGACCATGATGATGCGTTCCATAGCTTTGCATATCAGACTTGTCAGGCTAATGGGGCAATAGTTCCTAGGGTCTGTAGTCATTGATCCTTTGTGGAGAGGGATGATGTAGCAGTGCACCATTCAGTAGGGACAAAACCTGAGGTGAGGCTATGATTGAACAGGGCACACAGGTGAGGTGTCAGTTCACTCTGTAGTTCATGTAGAACATAGCCAGGGATATTGTCAGGTCTCATAGAAGCTGTATTCTTGGCTTTGGACAGTGTTGTTTTAACCTGTGCAGCAGTAATACTGGGTGCCTGGCAATCTACTGGTATTGTGACTGGTCCTTTCAGAGGGGAGAGGGGTAAAGTTGACACTGAATCTGTCGGCCAGTATATTGGCAATATCTGTTGGCTCATTATAGGAGGTACCATTGTGCAGTAGCTCAGTGCAAATCTGTGTATTGCCGTGGAGATTCCTTACATAACTATAGAAGGCCTTGTGGTTGTCTTTGCTATCTGCTGCAATTCTGTTTTCATAGCTAGCTTTAGAGGATTTGATGAGGGATTGCAACCTTTTATTGAGGCTGATAAGGGAGTTTTTCCAGTCTTGGGACGTCATCTTATTCCACATCAGTTTCCTCTGTCTGCTGTAGTTTGCTTATGGCAGGGGGCCACCAAATTGGCTTCCTTTTTTGGAGGAGAGCGTCTTGGTTATATTGGGCATGGCAAGATCCATGCATTTGTGTACATGTTCGTACAGTGCACTGGTGTATGATATGGCAGTCATGCAACTATTCTCCATTTGCATGGGTGCTGTGAAGTTAGCCACATCTGTTTTTAGGAGCCCAAAGTTAGCTTTGGAGAAGTTTTTCATGGTTGTTACCTTTGCGGAGGTGGGGTGGGGGTGGGAGGGATGTGGATTTCCAATGTGATTAGTTTGTGGTCGGATCTAACCAGGGAGGAGTTGACTATTGGTGTAGAGTGACGGTCACCCATGTTAGTAATGACCAGGTCAAGGATGTTGCTACCTCTAGTGGGGGTAAGAATGAGCTGGTCCAGGGCATTGGAATTAATGAATTCCAGGAAACATTGGGTAAGTGTATTGGTACATGAGTAGTTTTCCCAGTTAATGGACAGGCAGTTGAAGTCGCCCAGTATGAGAGTGCTAGGTTGTACCCTAATATTATCCAGGTTGCTTAGGAACATGGAGTGTGAGTCTTGGGACATGGTTGGGGACCTATAGCAGGCTGTCCATCTTCCTATTCTATTTGATGCCACATTTCCTCTTTTAACTTTATTTCCCACCTCATGGCACCTACCTGTTGTAATCTTGTCATACTTTTATCTGCTAATCCTTACCTTTACCCCCACCCATTTCTTTCTTCTTTGCTTGCGTTTTTCCCCTCATAACCCACTAAAAGCAATTATTTGTATTCCCCTCACCTTCTGGCAGATATTACATACATGCTGTGGCATAGTCTGGTGTGCCCCATTCCCCACCCTCTATGTTTATCTGTACTACCTCTGTCTTTCTTTTTCTCTTTTTTTTTGTTTTGCAGCATATGCTGAGCTTCTTATACATTTATCACAATGTCTCTATGCAATGCTGATCATGCTCTCATTTCATAGAAAAGGTGCATGTCTTAACTGGAACCTAACTTATGGACTTTTTATTATCTTTTTTATGTTTACCCTCTGCATTACAGAGATCGTTTTCTCTTTCCATGGCATTAGTAGTCACTCGCTGTTGTGCTTCAGTTTCTTGTAGCTCTCTCTGCTTTTTCTATCTGCAGTTTCCCATATGTCTATCCCTAAATAATTTGACCTGGCTTTATGCCTTAGTTCCTCTTCACTCTCTTTTTGTGTCCTGCCCACATCCTGGCTTTTGCATGTCTCTTGTATCAAATGAGACACTGAGGCTGGGTATTTGTTCAGGTCATTTATTGTACATAAACACATCAGGAGCTGTAACTGGAACATATACTTTGAACTTCATAAGCTAACTGACTGACTTGTTAAATAAACTCGCATGTGTATCTCTATTTCAGCCTGGATTCACTCTGACTATACAAAATGGCATTGATCTTGCACATGCTCAGTAACTTATATGCATGTGCTATCTAGCTACAATGGCTGACTAGGTATGAATAACACAATGATCTACATCCTCCCTCTTTGATTTGTTCAACATGCAATAGGAGAACAAGACATTTTAACAAGCTAGATATCACATCAACATATAACAACAAATGAATTCAAGTCCAAATTCGCTGTGTATTTTGAAATGGGTCTGAAAATTCTACCTGATCTAGTCACATAAAAATTTTGACTGGGTTTTAGCAACAGGTACAGTGTCTGGAGATTATTTTACAATTGGAACTTCAAGGATTACATCAGGACTACTTGAAGAAAGTATGCTGTCCTCTGGAATTCAAACAAGTGTAGAGTCACTCTGAGAAATAGTCATTGGCACAGGTGATCTGCTGCGTCACTAGTTTGGAGACTGGTGGTATGTGTCTTCAGTTCCTTCTGAAATCCACTCTATTCCTTCAGATTGTATGATGTAGGATCTCGGTTCCTCATAAATGTTTTTGATGACTCCCACTTGACCATATCCTTAGATGTTTGCATTCTCACAGTCTCTCCTTGGCTTAGTGATCTGAGAGATTTTCTGGATTTATTGTAGTGCAACTTTGTGACTGGGGGTTTCTCAAAAGTTGAGTTTTGACCATTCTGTTGTTCTTTGCATTTGGTATCAGTAATTGTTTACTGATCAGAAGAGTTGTTCTAGTCTGTCTGGACATCAAACTGAGCAGGTGAACCAAACAAATTCTCAAGGAATTTTTCTGAGATTAAGCAAGTTAAGAAAAACATCGGTACCATCTATCTTGGATTTCTCCCACAAGTTCTTCGCACTTTGAACTGCACACTCAGCTAATCCATTGGACTGGGGATACTTAGGACTACTAGTAATATGGACAAAGTCCCAAGACTCAGCAAATTTCTTGAACTGTTGACTTGTAAATTGTGCACCATTGTCAGATATGGCTTTGTACAGACTACCATGGACAGAAAAATGTCTCTTCTTATTTGTAATTACAGTGCTAGACATTATGTTAGGAAGGAGGTCAATTTCAAACCAATTCAAATAAGAGTCTACTAACACTAAATAATGTTGACCATTCCATTCAAAAATATCAGTAACAACCATTGACCATGGTAATTCAGGAATCTGGTTTAGCTGAAGTGTTTCTTTTTTTGTTGGTGCAATTTAGTGCTGTTCCAAATGGAACATGCTAGATTTTTCCTTCTCTATATCTTTTGACATAGAAGGCCAGAATACTATGCCTCTTGCCCTCCTTTTGGTAGAATCAGTATCCGGGTGACCATGATACAAAATTTTGATATATTCCTGCTGTAATGTTGAAGGAATTACCACTTTAGGACCTGTCATGATGATTCCATCTTCCATTAGAAGCTTGTCTCTATAAGGAAAATACTTCCATATGTTAAGTGGTGCACTAGTTTGTCATGCTGGCCATCCTTGACTGATAAAATGTTTCAGCGTCTGGAGAACTGCGTCTGAAGCTGTGTGATTTCTAAGCTTATCAAGATGTGATGAGGACAAATTTCTGACTTCCATGAGTTCTATGACCTCAAAGTCTGCTTTCTTGTTGTCATGCTGTTCCGTTGTTTGTCTGGGTGCTTTGACAAAGCATCCACAAGGTAGAGATACTTCCCTTTAGTATAGACTATATTGAAATTGTACTTTTGCAATTTTAACATCATTGGTTGCAAGTGTGCTGGGGCTGTATGTATTGGCTTTTTCAGAATTGTCACTAGAGGTTGGTGATCAGTCTCTATTTGGATAGGTCTGCCATAAATATAATCATTAAACTTCAAACATGCAAACACTACTGCCAAAAGCTCTTTTTCAATTTGTGTATACTGCATTTCAGTTTGGGTTAAAGTTCTGGATGCACAAGCTACTGGTATGCCTTCTTGATGACATGCTGTACCAAGACCATACTTTGAAGCATCACACAAATGAGTTACAGGTTTGTGAACATCATAATATCTGAATGTGGGTGGAATGGCAATTTTCTGTTTCAGAATGTCAAATGATTTTTGGTGTTGTTCCAACCAGGACCAGTTTACATTTTTGCATGTCAACTCACGCAACAGCGCTGAAAGCTCTCTCAGGTCTGGGATGAACTTTCTGAAATAGTTGACCATACTAAGAAAATGCTGTAAAGATGTGACTTTGTCGGGAACTGGCATCTCAAGAATTGCTGCTTGCTTAGATGGATCTTGTTGTAAGCCAGAACTGGTAAACAAATGACCCACACAAAAATTCTAGAGAGATGTATGCATCACCAAATCCTCTCCCACCTCCTCTCCAATAACCTTCTCTCTCCCATCCAACATGGCTTCTGCCCATCTCACAGCACCTCCACTGCCCTACTCAGATTTACCAACACTATAAACTCCTGTAGGAACCAAGGCAATCTTGTCTCCGCTACCTTCTTTGCTTTATCCAAGGCATTTGACATGGTATCCCACAAAAAACTTTTAATTTGTCTCTCTGACCTTTACTTTGACACCCCCACTCTGCTCTGGTTCAAAAGATGCCTAGGTAACCATCACCAGTCTGTCAAATGGATAAACTCCCTATCCCCCCACTTCCAGTCACCCTAGGCGTACCCCAAGGTTCTATCCTTAGCCCACTTCTATTTAATATCTTCACCAACCAACTCCACCTAGCTACCACAAATGTCAATATAGTCCAATATGCTGATGACACAACCCTCATATGCTCTGCACCCACTATCCAATTTCTTCAGCAAAAAGCCCAACTAACATTCACTGAAATTGAAAACTGGCTCAATAACTCACAACTTATACTTTACTCCAAAAAAAAACAACTCATGCTGTTCCACCCAACCAAACCCTCTAATCTCCCCTTTCCATTTTGTCCACCAATAACACCCAAGTCACCCCAGTCTCTGAGGCAAAACTTCTAGGAATTACCACTGATCAACAACTCAAATTTAACAAACACATATCAGTAACCATCTCTAAGGTCCACAAAAACACTAGGCTCCCTCTATAGATGCAGAAGGAGGTACCTTACCTCAGAACCTCATATTACCATAGCTAAGACTCATCTTCTATCCACACTGCTATATGCCACTCTCTCACTAACAAACCTAAATAAAACAGACTTAAACAAACTCTCCACCTGCTACAACAAAATTGCCAGATTTGCCACCAATACCAAGTCACGTTCCCACCATTACCATGCCCTACAAACCCTACATTGGCAAGAATTCCCCAACCTGCTAAATCATCACCAACTCAACTTAGCCCATTAAATACTGTACTACCCTGAAAAGCCACCTGCCCTGAACAACCTCCTTAACTTCCATAATCCAAATAGACAATTACGCCCTAGCAACAAAGCCTTAATTGAAACCATCTCCTGCAAAAACAACTCAGGGGAATCTCTTGTTACCTATGAAATTGTCAAGACCTGGAACAACCTTCCTCTTGACCTTAGACTTCTAAATTCTACATCTTCCTTTAAGACTCTCCTAAAATCATATCTCTACTCCAACCACCTATGCAACTGTAACAAGCTACCATAAAACAACATACTACTACAGGGAAACCTTTTTACAACTCAAGAGCATCCTCTGCCAGGGTCACTGTTCAGACTGTACTATACTCCTCTGAACTCATCTTAATGTTCACTGTAAATACTGTAAATATTTCTACAAGTAGTCACCGGTTTACCCATCCATCAGTGTAATACAGCAACTATGCTCATCCTGTATAAAAATGTTTCACCTTTTATTCCAACAATACAATTCTCATTGCTAATAACTAAAATATCTTTATATTGGAGGATCCACCTGCAAATTTATATCTATGCTCTGACCTATTGTAAGCAGTTTTGTAACTTATATACTATGTTTAAAGTAATCTACAACTTCTTTTCTCATGTTATTGTAAATTGTATTCTCTCTTTTTTAATTGTGCTGGAGCTTTTCTTCCCAGGACTCTGCTGAAAATGGACACCTGCTGTCTAGCTGGACTATCCTGGTTAACAAATGTGAAATAAATAAAACATTTAAAAAAAGTAACTTCTTTCAGTTTGAGTTTGCATTTCTGAGGATTCAGTTTAACATTTACTTCATGTGCATGGTCTAGAACTTTCTTGAGGTTTCATGTTTACCATTGCTCCCTACAATAAGATTGTCTACTTTGATAGTACATGTTGTTTGTCTTTTGGCTTTTTCCCGGTAAGGGGTCACCACAGCGTCCACTAATGATTGGCAGTAGATTTTTACGAAATGCCGAGGTGCCAGCTTGACACCCAACCTTCAACGAAGGCACGCCCATTTACGCACACATGTCTTTCGAACACTACCCAACCACAGGGAGGTCATGCAGACTCCACACAGAAGGCACTCCCAAGCCATGCCGAGAATCGAACAGGAGAACCTCTTGCTGTGAGGTAACAACACCACCACCGTACCACCATGGCATTACCCTACTTTGATAGCACAGGAATAAAGTATTATAACGTGCAATGGAGAAATTCTTTTTCTGGTTATCCATGTGCTACTTTGACAGCGCATGGATAACCAGAAATACATTTATCCATTGCACGTTAAAATACTTCACTGGCAGAATTTATCCCAAATGGCATTCTTAAAAAAATTTTATCTATCAAATGGTGTACTGAAAGTGGTTAACAATGAAGATTTGTGATCCAGGGAAATTTGCCAAAAGGAACTTTTTGCATCTTAGACTGAAAAAACAGTGGCATTTGGCATGAGAGCAGCTACTTCTACTGTGCACACTGAGGGAACAACATATTGGACCTGGTCATCACCAACATGGGGACTCTATGTTCCACATCAGAGGTAAACTCCTCATTGGTAGGATCAGACCATAAACAAATTTCCCTGGACATCCATATCCCGTCCCCATCCCCAGCCAAGGAAATCACTGTAAAGAATTTCTCCAAAGCCAACTTTGCACTTCTCAAGACTGAAGTGGAATCCTTCAAAGCCCCTGGGCCAGAGGATAATACAGCCCAATCTGCAGAATCCTTTACAAATGCATTCTATGAGCACCTGCAGGAATGCATGGATCGTGCTTTCCCAAATCAAACCAAGACTCACTCCTCCAAAAACAGGAGACTAGTCTGGTGGACACCGGCCATAAATAAGCTATACAACAGAAGGAGGAAGCTACTACATGACAGAGCAAAATCCCAAAAAGGGAAGGCATCTCTGATCAGTATTAGCAAGAAACTTCGATCCCTCATAAAATCATCAAAGGCCAGTTTCGAAAGAAAAATTGCCCTAGACACTAAAGATAATCACAAGGCCTTCTTTAGTTATGTCAGAAACATGGGCGGAAACTCCCAGATATGCTCTGAATTGTTGCATAACGGCACAAAATATACCGAACCTACAGACATAGCCAACATCCAGGCAGACAGATTCAGCGCAAATGTCTCCCCCCCTTCCCCCCCCAAAGGAGCAAACTCCTATCCCAACTGAATGTAACCTCCCTGACATCACAGATGCACAGGTGAAAGCTGCCCTCTCCAAAGCAAAAAACACAGCATCTATGGGACCGGACTGTGTCCCAGGCTGTGTCTTACATGAGCTCCAAGAAGAACTGAACCTTCACATTAAGTCTCTGTTCAAACTTAGCCTTACTACAGGATATGTACCCAAAGAATGGCGTACAGCTACAGTGGTCCCACTCCACAAAGGTGGTGCCAAAACGGACCCTGGAAACTATCACCCCATAAGCCTGACTAGTCTGGTCTGTAAAGCTATGGAGCGTATTATCATGGAACTCATAAACAAAGACATTGGGAGCCTCCAGACACTGGACCCTACCCAATTCAGCTTTGTTAAGGGCAGATCCTGCCTCTTAAACCTAGTTGATTTCTTTGAAACAGTTACCAAAGCCATAGATGAGGGCAAGGTAGTCCACACAGCCTACCTAGACCTCGCAAAAGCCTTCGACACAATACCCCACTCGGGCATCATAAATAAGTTTACCAGCTTAAATATCAACCCCTATATCACAAGATGGGTTGCAAACTGGCTCAGAGATAGAACCCACATGGTCAGAATCGCAGGTGCCATGTCTGAATCCAAACCAGTTACAAGTGGCATCCCGCAGGGCTCAGTTCTGGGACCTCTCTTGTTCGGTATATACTTCTCTGAGGTTCAGGCTAACACGGGGGGATTATGGCTGACAAAGTTCGCAGATGACTGCAAACTGGGGGCCATAATCGAATCTCCAGCTGACACAAGCATCCTCCAAAAGGGTCTCACAGAGACAGATGCTTGGTGCCAGAACCATGGCCTCAAGCTAAATGCTAAAAAGTGCATAGTCATCCCCTTTGGGAAAAACAAGGTGCCCACAAATTACCACATAGGTGGTAATCCATTAATCTGGAAGAAGTAATTAGAGATTTGGGGACCAACATAGATAGTAATCTCTCCTTTGATAATCACGTTGCCAAAGTGGTTAGAAAGACCTTCTATATAGCCCACCTTATCACGAAAGGGTTCGCATCTAGATCAAGAGAGGTCATTGTGCCCCTCTACTCGTCACTCATCAGGCCCATAATTGAATACAATGCCCCTTTTGGGATGTACCTTACCCGACACCTGCAGCAACTGGAGAGACCCCAAAAGTACCTCACCAAGAGGATCATGGGCTACAAACAGATGTCCTATGCAGCTCGACTGAAGAAACTCCAGCTCTACTCAGTTGCTTACCGCCTACTCAGAGGCGATCTATGCCTGACGTACAAAGCCATGTCAAACCCATAATTAATGGGCATGCTCCACCTCAAAAAATCCAAGTCCCTTAGAGCTGCACACTCCAGGGACCTAAACCTCAGCACAAAAATAAATAGGACATGCTGGAGGGACAGATTCATTCCCCAGAGGCTCCCCTCACTCTAGAATAGAATCCAAATTCATGTTAGACATAGCCCCTCGCTGACCCTTTTCAAGCGAAATTTGGACGCGTGGATGGGAAATCGCAAATTCACCCCTGGGATCTCTCCTGTGTTCCTGCTAGACAGAGGCACAGTAAACTAATCTTAAAAGGGTGCCTTCTGTGACCTACTTTACAGAGGCACAGTAGGCTAATCTAATAGGGAGGCGGAAGCCAAATACACTCTGGCTAGGCTTATAAATGCCCTAGGGCAGATAGCCTAGTATCTACCTATGAACCTATGAACCTATGATAAGGATGCTTAAGCTCTTTGTTTAAACCTCTCAGATCAATACATATTCGGATATCGTCTGAGCTTTTCTTCTGAGCTATGGCCATAGATGATACCCATTCACTCGGTTCTTTTACTGTAGTAAGAACACCCAAATCCACCATTTTGTCAAGTTCTCCTTTTACTTTGCTCTGCATTGCTACCAGAACTTTCCTTGCTGGTCAGACAATTGGGTTTGCTTCATGGTTTAACTTCATGGAATATGGGACTGGAAGTTTGTCAAGCTCGTCTTTGAAAATGTCAGTATATTCACTAAAAATATTCTGTGTAAAACTGTAGTTGCTGTTCAGATATATATGTTGGACCTCTTTATTTAATGAAATCAGTCCCATTCTCAAACTGTCTTTGAAGCCTAACAATGACTGCACGTCTTTTGACTATATAAAACTGCAAGTCATAGCTGTTCCCAGCATAATGGCATGTGAGAAAGGGTTCCTATTAGTTCATCGAAACTTCAGCAGTTCAAACACCATATGTTGAAACTGTGAAGTTCGAAAGCTGATTATCGCGAAGCCGCGAATTCTTTCGAGGAAAGAATCTCTTCTATGGCTTCACTATTCCCTCCACTGTGGTGCGAAGGTTACTGACCAGGTTAAGATAAGTGTGCGAACGGACCGGGTTAAGGTGAGTGTGCGATAGTTAAGGACCTTAGGGTTAGGAAGCAGGTAAGGTGAGTGTGCGATAGTTACGGACCTTAGGGTTAGGGAGCGGGTAAGGTGAGTGTGCGATAGTTACAGACCTTAGGGTTAGGGAGCAGGTAAGGTGAGTGTGCGATAATTACGGACCTTAGGGTTAGGGTTTGGGTTAAGGTAAGTGGATAGATAGTAGTGTATGTACGGTTTAGTGTAGGGTTAGAAGTAGGATTTTGTGAAGTGTATATGTGTGGATTATTTATCTTGGTGTGCTTGTGTTGTGTGTGTGTTTTCTTGGAACAGTGATTTTTTTCTCTGGGAAAAAAATTGCTGTTCTAAGCCTTCGATGGTTTTGCACTTCGAGGTTGGAAGTTCGAACATATGGTGTTCAAATTTCTGCCGTTTCGTCGAAGTGATATAGACCCTGTGAGAACTACTGTGCCATCAGTTTGAATCTATTCACCACCATAAGCAACTACATTTGCACACTATGCTGACTCAAGTTTCTCACCAGCTTTTACTTTAGCAAATATTTGTGTTGATATAACATTACACTTAGATCCAATGTCTACTTTAAGCTCTACAGGTTTCTCATTAATTCGTACAGTACAAAATATTATACTCTTTTGCTGCCAACTGATAATCTACTGTGTTAACTGTTTCATCGATCATAGAAACACTATCAACATAGAACGTTTACTCACAGCTCTCTATCTGATCTACTTGCTTCTTCGGATGCTCTCTTTTAATAAAAGTATGTGCCAGTTTAGACTTGCAAAGCCTTTTGAAATGATTCCACTTTTTACATTTGTGACACTGCTGACCAAAAGCTAACCACTTCTCTTGTTTAGGTTCATGACTGTCTCCACAATTACGACAGTTAACAATGAGGCTGTCTGTTGCCACACCCTTTGGTTTATATTTCTTTTTCATCTTAGCTTTCTGTTGTACACTAACAACATTCGCACTGCCAGATACTGCATGCATCTTTTCTCATTCGTATGCTTTTCTGTAAGCTCATGTATTTGATAAACCTCAGTGGCTTTGCTCAATGTTAAATCACTGTCTCAAAGCAAAATCTTTCTCACTGCATCATTATTAACACCACACACAAGCCTGTCTTTTATCAACTCATCTCTCAGATCACCAAATCTGCACGTTTTTGCTTTATTTCTTAAGTCAGTAATATATGCTGCTATAGATTCACCAGACTTTTGATTTCTTGTGTAAAATTTGTGCCTTTCCATTGTAATATTAATTTGAGGGTTACACATTTCTCTAAATTTACATTTTAAGCATTCAGGATCTTCCCAAGTTTCAGCCTGTATCACAATATGGCAGTTCTCCCCTCCCCTGGCAGGTGCATACACAAATTAACATTCTCTCTCAATGGCTTCTCAGCCAACTAAATTAAAAAGTATGAATGCCTTTGTACATGTGTCTTTATCAGAAAATGCAGCCTGTATAGAAATATCATATTATTGCTCAAACACGTGCCAGTTTTCAGGAATATTATTATCAAACACCAGCAGTCCAGGTCTGAGAAATCCCTATGCCATGACAACAAATTAATTTAAATATAAGCACAGACCAGGTACCTGTAATTACTCCCAAGTGCACAACAATCTCTCTGAAAAGGCACGTGTTGTCTAGCTACAGTGGCTGACTAGGTACAATGCACACAATGATCTATACTGGTTATTTGCATTCTTTAGATTGCATCATAATCCAGCTGCCATCTTGAATCTGCCAAAATATCATAGCATAAATTTTACTGCTCCATTTATATTTCCTGCTATGTGAATGGAATTATCTGTAAATAGACTGAAGTATGCCTTCCACCCTCCCCTTTTATTTTCCCAAATTCTTCTATCTAAGAACTCCATTACTATTAATGTTAGCTTTGTTAGTGTGGGCACTCTAGCCTGCTCCCCCAATAAATCCTTACCTCCATTGTTATGTGCACATTTACCAGCAGAGATGCCTCTGTTTCCTAATATACTGTCCTTACCCACCCTGTAAATACATCTCCTATGAGTACCTCCATGACTACCAGGGTTTTTTTAAGAACTAATTCCATTCAAACAAGTCTAAAACCTAAATGTGATGGCAATATGCTATATACATCACTTTTGTATTAAGACTAGATCCAATGCTGCTGTCATGATAGATTACTGTTGTTAATAATATCCTTGAGCCTATGTTCTCAGACTCTGTTACTCTGAGCCTCCCAGAAATCACATAAAAACCCTTGAGCCTAGATATCCTCAGGTCAATAGGCACAGTTCCCACAAAAACATGCAACTTGAAATGTCCAAGAGTTGGATTAGGATAGTATTTATGTACCAGTGATCAAGGCATGGCAAGGACCATGTATTTCTATGCCATCATCACAAACATAGTCTTCCACTGTCACCCCACTACAGACAGTGCCTGTTTCTGAGCAGTATACCATTATACTATTTAAAACTACAGGCTTAAGCAAAAATAAATACATAAATAAATAAATAAATAAATAAATAAATAAATAAATAAATAAATAAATAATGGAAAAGAAACACAAGTTACTTAAAACAAATAAATCATTTTTAAAATGCATGGCATGTCATATATGGCATATACATGCCTATACCCATACTACTGATCTGTATGATATGTTGAATGACTATTAAAGCTCTTCATATTTTAGCTTGATCTCATATAAAATAATTCAGAATTAACATTTAAGTATGTATTATTTTCAGACTTGCCTTGGTTTTTCCCCTGAAACTCACCTGTGCCTCCCCAGGGAAGTTGGCCTCACCATTTGAAAAATGTTGACAAAGCAAAGGTCACTTAAATGTATCTAAACTGTGCAAAGGAAGTTTGGTCTATCTTCCAAAACACACCAGCCTTATTAATACCAGAATCAGTCACAGGTAAAAATGGAGATCTAGGCAAACAACTTCTTGGTGTCCTTTGCTGCCCCCACACTACCTTAGTGACCCCCTGTTTGTCCAATCTCTCTTGCCCTCCCCAAACATCCAGTTAGATTTCTCCTTTCTTTTTTTCATACTTTGTCTTCTCTTTAACTTTCTTCTTCCATCTGTTTAACACAAAATAGAACCACAATAAAGTGGAGCTTTTGTATTCACTTCTGAGGACTGAGTCTGAGAAAATTAAGAAAATAATAACCAAGCTGTTCCCAGCCCTCACCAAGCCACAGTAGTTACATAAACACATACTGGCCTCTTTTATTTCACCTACAAACTGCCCCCTCCCTAAACAAATAAGCACTTCTGGGGATTACCTTCAATTTGTGATCAGTAGGAAGCAGCTGAAATAATTGCCATGATAATATACTTCACTTTCTGCTATAACTCACTACCACAGTCATTATTAAATGAAGCAAAATAAAAAAAAATGTTGTCGATGTCTATTACATTTGTTTGTCAGGTTGAAAAAATGTACCTGCTACAATCCAGATTGTCTTGAGAAATCCAACAGCTTTCACTTGCTTCTACTTATGCAAATCCTCACAGTGTCACCAGTTATGGACTCCCAGTACTACTTTAGATGATTATTTATTTATTTATTTGTTTATTTATGTACTTAATTATTTATTTGTTTATTTATTACCTGAGGTATAGAACTGATTTGAATGGGCCATTCACAGACTCAGCCTGATAAGACAAAGAGGAGATTGCAAAAAAAATGAATTTCTATGACAAGCAAGTAAATGAGACATAACAAATGCTATCCAGATAGTGATTATGCACAATCAAGTTAATTTTATATGCTAAAGAACATCAGTTCAGGAGGTCAAATAAAAAAAATTAAGCATGGAAAAAAAAGTTGAACAATATTTGACCCTAAAACAGAGGTCACTCTGTCCTCTCCCTCTAATAAGCCCTTGAATAATTTGGACAAGTCATATGAAACAGCTACCGACATACTTGATTAATGCAGTTGGTGAGTGAACTTTGAATATAAGTACTGCATTGGAACACTTATTAGCCATTCAGCATCTGGACCAGTATGAACTGCTCCATATTCACCTCCTCCACAAGATACAGGATTTGTAAATGGTGGAAGTGAATGCTGGCAAAATTTTAAACAGACTCCGATACAGATAGCGGTGGAAATACCAAACTCAAATGCAGCATGGCAAATGGAAATCAGAAAGTCTAGGTCAGACAGATGGACATGGAAGAAGAAGAGGAAATTATTTGGATGACTTGATTGTGTGCTTCTTTTCCAACTGCAGCAATCACACCTTCTATCAAGTCTCGCGTTTTCCAGTATGTATTCTGGCTGTGCACATCACTCCATATGCAATTGAAATGTCTGCGTTTTCTGCTCCTTGCAGCTCTCTAGCTGCTTGGATATACTGTGGGCAGCATAGAGCAGAAAAGCCATGAACTGAGTGGTTACATGAACTGAGTGGTTAGGTATGCAGCAGATATTGAAAACCAATGAGCTGGTTGATTACATATGCATCAGGTATGGGAAACCCGTGAACTCAGGGATTATGTATGTAGCAGGTATGGAAAAAACAGGAACTGAGTGGTTAGGTATGCAACAGGTATGAAAAACCCATAAAGTGAGCAGTTAGGCATGCAGCAGGTATGGGAAATCCATAAACTGAGTGGTTGTCTATGCAGCAGGTATGGGAAACCCATGAACTGAGTGGTTAGGTATACAGCAGGCATTGGAAACCCATGAACTGAGTGGTTCAGTATGCAGCAGGTATGGAGAACCCATGAATTGAGCAGTTAGGTATGCAGTAGGTATGGAAAACCCATCACTGAGTGGTTAGGTATGCAGCAGGTATGTGAAACCCATGAACTGAATGGTTATTAGATATGCAGAGGGTATGGGAAACCCTTGAACTGAGTGGTTAGGTATGCAGCAGGTATGGGAAACCAATGAACTGATTGGTTAAGAATGCAGCAAGTATGGAAAACCCATAAACTGAGTGGTTCAGAATGCAGCAGGTATGGAGAACCCATGAACTCAGCAGTTAGGTATGCAGCAGGTACGGAAAACCCATGAACTGTGTGGTTAGGTATGCAGGAGGCATGGAAAACCTGTTAAGTGAGTGGTTATTAGATATGTAGCAGGTATGGGAAACCCATGAACTGAGTGGTTAGGTATGCAGCAGGTACGGAAAACCCATGAACTGAGCAGTTAGGTATGCAGCAGGTATGGAAAACACATAAAATGAGTGGTTAGTTATTAGTTATACAGCAGATATGGAAAACCATCAACTTGGGTGGTTAGGTATGTAGCAGGCATGGGAAACCAATGAAGTGGGTGGTTAGGTATGCAGCAGGCATGGAAAACCCAAGAACTGGGTGGTTAGGTATGCAGTAGGGATGGGAAACCATTGATCTGAGTGGTTGGGCATGCAGCAGGTGTTGGAAACCCATGAACTAAGTGGTTCTTAGGTATGCAATCGGTACGGAAAACCCATGAACTGCATTTTTAGGTATGCAGCAAGTATGGGAAACCCATGAACTGAGTGGTTAGGTATGCAACAGGTAGGGAAACCCATGAAATGAGTGGTTAGGTATACAGCAGGTATGAAAGACCCATGAACTGAGCAGTTAGTTATGTGTCAAGCATGGGAAACACATGAACTGAGTTATTAGGTATGCAGCAGGAATGGAAAACCCATGAAATGAGTGGTTTAGTATGCAGCAGGTATGGGAAACCTATGAACTGAGTGGTTAGGTATGCAGCAGGTATGGGATACTCATGAACTGAGTGGTTAGGTATGCAGCAAGTATGGAAAAACCATGACATGAGTGGTTCGTTATGCAACAGGTATGGGAAACAATTGAAATGAGTGGTTAGGTGTATAGCAGGTATGGAAAACCTATGACCTTAGTGGCTAGGTATGCAGCAGGTATAGAAACCCTATGAACTGAATGGTTAGGTGTGCAACAGGCATGGAAACCACCCAAACCGAGTGGTTAGTTATGCAACAGCTATGGAAAATTGTTAGATAAGCAGCAGGTATGGAAAGCAGTTAGGTATATAGCAGATATGGAAAACCAATGGACTGAGTGGTTAGGTATGCAGTAGGCATGGGAAACTAATGATCTGAGTGGTTGGGCATGCAGCAGATATGGGAAACCCATTAACTGAGTGGTTATTATGTATGCAGCCAGTATGGAAATCCAATGAACTAAGTGGTTAGGTATGCAACAGGTATTTGAAACCCATGGACTGAGTAATTCAGTATACAACAGATATGGAAAACCCATGAACTGAGCGGTTAGGTATGCTGCAGCTATGGCAAACACATGAACTGAGTGGGTAGGTATGTAGCAGGTATGGGAAACAAATGAACTTAGTGGTTAGGTATGCAGCAAGTATGGGAAACCCATGAACTAAGTGGTTAGGTATGCAACAGGTAGAGAAATCCATGAACTGAGTGGTTATTAGGTGTGCAGCAGTTATGGGAAACCCATGAACTGAGTGGTTAGGTGTGCAGCAGGTATGGGAAACCCATGAACTGAGCATTTAGGTATGCAGCAGGTATGGCAAACCAATGAACTGATTGGTTAGGAATGCAGCAGATAGGGAAAACCCATAAAATGAGTAGTTCAGTATGCAGCAGATATGGAGAACCCATGAACTGAGCAGTTAGGTATGCAGAAGGTATGGAAAACCCAAGAACTGAGTGGTTAGGTATGCAGCAGGTATGGAAAACCCATGGAATGAGTTATTAGATATGCAGCAGGTATGTAAAACCCATGAACTGAGTTGTTAGGTATGCAGCTGGTATGGGAAACTCATGAACTGTGTGTTAGGTGAGCAGCAGGTATGGGTAACCCATGAATTGAGTGGTTAGGTGTACAGCAGGTATGGGAAACCCATGAACTGAGTGGTTAGGTATGCATCAGGTATGGAAAGCCCATGAAATGAGTGGTTAGTTATGCAACAGGTATGGGAAACCCATGAACTGAGTGGTTAGGTATAGAGCAGGTATGGAAAACCCATGAACTGAGTGGTTAGGTATGCAGCAGGTATTGAAACCCCATGAACTCAATGGTCAGGTATGCAGCAGGTACGGAAACTCCATGAACTGAGTGGTTAGGTTTGCAACAGGTATGGAAAATGGTTAGGTAGACAGTAGGTATGGAATGTGGTTAGGTATACAGCAGATATGGAAAACTCATGAACTGAGTGATTGGGAATGCAGCAGGCATGGGAAACCCATGAAATGGGTGGTTAGGTATGCAGTAGGGATGGGAAACCAATGTTCTGAGTGGTTGGGCATGCAGTAGGTATGGGAAATCCATGAACTAAGTGGTTCTTAGGTATGCAGCTGGTGCAGAAAACCCATCAACTGAGTTGTTAGGCATGCAACAGGTATTGAAACCCATGAACTGAGTGATTAGGTAGGCAGCATGTATGGAAAACCCATGAACTGAGTGGTTAGGTAAGCAGCAGGTATGGAAACCACATGAAGTGAGTGGGTAGTTATACAACAGTTATGGAAAATGGTTAGGTATGCAGCAGGTATGGAAAGCAGTTAAGTATTCAGCAGATATGGAAAACTCATGAACTAAGTGGTTATGTATGCAGCAGGCATGGGAAAGCAATGATCTGAGTGGTTGGGCATGCAGCAGATATGGGAAACACATTAACCAAGTGGTTATTATGTATGCAGCTGGTATGGAAAACCCATGACCTGAGTGGTTGGTTATGCAACAGCTATGGAAAATAGTTAGGTACACAGCAGGTATGGAAAGTGGTTAGATATACAGCAGATATGCAAATGAACTGGGTGGTTAGATATGCAGCAGGCATGGGAAACCCAAGAACTGGGTGCTTAGGTATGCAGCAGGTTTTGGAAACCAATAATCTGAGTGGATGGGCATGCAGCAGGTATGGGAAACCCATGAAATGAGTGCTTATTATGTATGCAGCCGGTATGGAAAGCCTATAAACTGAGTGGTTAGGTATGTAACAGGTATTCAAAACTCATGAACTGAGTGGTTAGGTATGCAGCAGGTATGGGAAACCCATGAACTGAGTGGTTAGGTATGCAGCAGGTATGGGAAACCCACAAAATGATCGGTTATGTATGCAGCAGGTATGGGAAACCCATTTAATAATTGGTTAGGTATGCAGCAGGTATGGGATACCTATGAACTGAGTGCTTAGGTACACAGCAGGTAGTGAAACCCATGATCTGAGTGGTTAGGTACGCAGCAGGTATGGGAATCCCATAATCTGAGTGGTTAGGTATGCAACAGGTATGGGAAACCCCTTAACTGAGGGGTAGATATACAGCAGGTATGGAAAACACATGAACTGAGTGGTTAGGTATGCAGCAAGTATGGAAACCCCATGAACTGGGTGGCCAGGTATACAAAAGGTATGGAAAGTGGTTAGGTATGCAGAATATATGGAAAGCAGATGGTGATGAGTGGTTAGGTATGCAACAGGCATAGGAAACCCATGAACTGAGTGGTTAGGTATGCAGCAGGTATAGGAAACCCATGAACTGAGCAGTGAGGTATGCAGCAGGTATGGGAAACCAATGCACTGATTGGTTCAGAATGCAGGTATGCAGCATGTATGGAAAACCCATGAACTGAGCAGTTACATGAGCAGTTACATATGCAGTAGGTATGGAAAACCCATAAACTGAGTGGTCAGGTATGCAGGAGGTATGGAAAACCTGTAAAATGAGTGGTTATTAGATATGCAGCAGGTATGGGATACCCATGACCTGAGCGGTTAGGTATGCAGCAGGTTTGGAAAACACATGAAATGAGTGGTTAGTTATGCAACAGGTATGGGAAACCCATGAACTGAGTGGTTATGCATACAACAGGTATGGAAAACCCATGAAATGAGTGGTTATGTATGCAGCAGGTATGGAAACCCCATGAACTGAGTGGTTAGGTATGCAGCAGGTATGCAAACTCCATGAACTGAGTGGTTAGGTATGCAACAGGTATGGAAAATGGATGCAGCAGGTATGGAAAGTGTATAGGTATACAGCAGATACGGAAAACCCATGAACTGAGTGGTTAGGTATGCCGCAGATATGGGAGACCCATGAACTGAGTGGTTATTAGATATGCAACGGGTATGGGTATCCCATGAACTGAGTGGTTAGGTATGCAGCAGGAATGGAAACCCCATGAACTGAGTGGTTAAGTATGCAGCAGGTGTGCAAACTCCATGAACTGAGTGGTTAGGTATGCAACAGGTACGAAAAATGGTTAGGTATGCAGCAGATATGGAAAGTGGTTAGGTATATACCAGATATGGAAATCTCATGAACTGAATGGTTAGGTATGCAGCAGGCATGGAAAACCCATGAACTGGGTGGTTATGTATGCAGCAGGCATGGGAAACCCATGAAGTGGGTGGTTAGGTATGCAGTAGGGATGGGAAATCAATGATCTGAGTGGTTGGGCATGCAGCAGGTATTGGAAACCCATGAACTGAGTGGTTAGGTATGCAGCAGGCATGGGAGACCCATGAACTGAGTGGTTAGGTGTGCAACAGGTATAGGAAACATATGAACTGAGTGGTTAGTTATGCAGCAGGTATGGGAAACCAATGCACTGATTGGTTAGGAATGCAGCAGGTGTGGAAAACCCATATACTGAGTGGTTCAGTATGCAGCAGGTATGGGAAACCCATGAACTGAGTTGTTAGGTATACAGCAGTTATGGAAAACTCATGAACTGAGTGATTATGTATGCAGCAGGTATGGAAACCCCATGAACTGAGTGGTTAAGTATGCAGCAGGTATGCAAACTCCATGCACTGAGTGGCTAGATATGCAACAGGTATGGAAAATGCTTAGGTATGCAGCAGGTGTGGAAAGTGGTTAGGTATACAGCAGATATGGAAAACTCATGAACTGAGTGGTTAGGTATGCAGCAAGCATGGCAAACCCATGAAATTGGTGGTTAGGTATGGAGCAGGCATGGAAAACTCATGAACTGGGTAGTTAGGTATGCAGTAGGTATGGAAAACCCATAAACTGAGTGGTCAGGTATGCAGGAGGTATGGAACGCCTGTAAAATGAGTGGTTAGATATGCAGCAGGTATGGAAACCCATGAACTGAGTGGTTAGGTATGCAGCAGGTATGCAAACTCAAGAACTGAGTGGTTAGGTATGCAACAGGTATGCAAACTCAAGAACTGAGTGGTTAGGTATGCAACAGCTATGGAAAATGCTTAGGTACGCAGCAGGTATGGAAAGTGTTTAGGTATACAGCAGATATGGAAAACCCATGAACTGAGTGGTTAGGTATGCCACAGGTATGGGGGACCCATGAATTGAGTGGTTATTAGATATGCAGTGGGTATGGGAATCCCATGAACTGAGTGGTTAGGTATGCAGCTGGTATGGGAAACCCATGAACTGAGTGTTAGGTGTGCAGCATTTATGGGTAACCCATGAACTGAGTGGTTAGGTATGCAGCAGGAATGGAAACCCCATGAACTGAGTGGTTAAATATGCAGCAGGTGTGCAAACTCCATGAACTGAGTGGTTAGGTATGCAACAGGTACGAAAAATGGTTAGGTATGCAGCAGATATGGAAAGTGGTTAGGTATACACCAGATATGGAAAACTCATGAACTGAATGGTTAGGTATGCAGCAGGCATGGAAAACCCATGAACTGGGTGGTTATGTATGCAGTAGGCATGGGAAACCCATGAAGTGGGTGGTTAGGTATGCAGTAGGGATGGGAAATCAATGATCTGAGTGGTTGGGCATGCAGCAGGTATTGGAAACCCATGAACTGAGTGGTTAGGTATGCAGCAGGCATGGGAGACCCATGAACTGAGTGGTTAGGTGTGCAACAGGTATAGGAAACATATGAACTGAGCGGTTAGTTATGCAGCAGGTATGGGAAACCAATGCACTGATTGGTTAGGAATGCAGCAGGTGTGGAAAACCCATATACTGAGTGGTTCAGTATGCAGCATGTATGCAAACTCCATGCACTGAGTGGCTAGATATGCAACAGGTATGGAAAATGCTTAGGTATGCAGCAGGTATGGAAAGTGGTTAGGTATACAGCAGATATAGAAAACCCATGAGCTGAGTGGTTAGGTATGCAGCAAGCATGGCAAACCCATGAAATTGGTGGTTAGGTATGGAGCAGGCATGGAAAACTCATGAACTGGGTAGTTAGGTATGCAGTAGGTATGGAAAACCCATAAACTGAGTGGTCAGGTATGCAGGAGGTATGGAAAACCTGTAAAATGAGTGGTTATTAGATATGCAGCAGGTATGGGAAACCGATGAACTGAGTGGTTAGGTATGCAGCAGGTATGCAAACTCCAAGAACTGAGTGGTTAGGTATGCAACAGGTATGCAAACTCCAAGAACTGAGTGGTTAGGTATGCAACAGGTATGGAAAATGCTTAGGTACGCAGCAGGTATGGAAAGTGGTTAGGTATACAGCAGATACGGAAAACCCATGAACTGAGTGGTTAGGTATGCCGCAGATATGGGAGACCCATGAACTGAGTGGTTATTAGATATGCAACGGGTATGGGTATCCCATGAACTGAGTGGTTAGGTATGCAGCTGGTATGGAAAACCCATGAACTGAGTGTTAGGTGTGCAGCATTTATGGGTAACCCATGAACTGAGTGGTTAGGTATGCAGCAGGAATGGAAACCCCATGAACTGAGTGGTTAAGTATGCAGCAGGTGTGCAAACTCCATGAACTGAGTGGTTAGGTGTGCAACAGGTATGAAAAATGGTTAGGTATGCAGCAGATATGGAAAGTGGTTAGGTATACACCAGATATGGAAATCTCATGAACTGAATGGTTAGGTATGCAGCAGGCATGGAAAACCCATGAACTGGGTGGTTATGTATGCAGCAGGCATGGGAAACCCATGAACTGGGTGGTTAGGTATGCAGTAGGGATGGGAAACCAATGATCTGAGTGGTTGGGCATGCAGCAGGTATTGGAAACCCATGAACTGAGTGGTTAGGTATGCAGCAGGTATGGGAAACCCATGAACTGAGTGGTTAGGTGTGCAGCAGGTATAGGAAACATATGAACTGAGCGGTTAGTTATGCAGCAGGTATGGGAAACCAATGCACTGATTGGTTAGGAATGCAGCAGGTGTGGAAAACCCATATACTGAGTGGTTCAGTATGCAGCATGTATGGGGAACCCATGAACTGAGCAGTTATGTATGCAGTAGGTATGGAAAACCCATGAGCTGAGTGTTTAGGTATGCAGCAGGTATGGAAAAAAGTGAACTAAATGATTATTAGATATGCAGCAGTTATGGAAAACTCATGAACTGAGTGATTATGTATGCAGCAGGTATGGAAACTCCGTGAACTGAGTGGTTAAGTATGCAGCAGGTATGCAAACTCCATGCACTGAGTGGCTAGATATGCAACAGGTATGGAAAATGCTTAGGTATGCAGCAGGTATGGAAAGTGGTTAGGTATACAGCAGATATGGAAAACTCATGAACAGAGTGGTTATGTATGCAGCAAGCATGGCAAACCCATGAAATTGGTGGTTAGGTATGGAGCAGGCATGGAAAACTCATGAACTGGGTAGTTAGGTATGCAGTAGGGATGGGAAACCAATGATCTGAGTGGTTGGGCATGCAGCAAGTATTGGAAACCCATGAACTGAGTGGTTAGGTATGCAGCAGGCATGGGAAACCCATGAACTGAGTGGTTAGGTGTGCAGCAGGTATTGGAAACCCATGAACTAAGTGGTTAGTTATGCAACAGGTATGGGGAAACCCATGAACTTAGTGGTTAGGTATAGAGAAGGTATGAAAACTCATGAACTGAGTGTTTAGGTATGCAACAGGTATTGAAACCCCATGAACTAAGTGGTTTGGTATGCAACAGGTATGGAAAATGCTTAGGTACGCAGCAGGTATGGAAAGTGTTTAGGTATACAGCAGATATGGAAAACCCATGAACTGAGTGGTTAGGTATGCCACAGGTATGGGAGACCCATGAACTGAGTATTAGGTGTGCAGCATTTATGGGTAATCCATGAACTAAGTGGTTAGGTATGCATCAGGTATGGAAACCCCATGAACTGAGTGGTTAGGTATGCAGCAGGTGTATAAACTCCATGAACTGAGTGGTTAGGTATGCAACAGGTATGGAAAATGGTTAGGTATGCAGCAGGTATGGAAAGTGGTTAGGTATACAGCAGATATGGAAAACTAATGAACTGAGTGGTTAAGTATGCAGCAGGCATGGGAAACCCATGAACTGGGTGGTTAGGTATGCAGCAGGCATGGGAAACCCATGAATTGGGTGGTTAGGTATGCAGTACGGATGGGAAACCAATGATCTGAGTGGTTGGGCATGCAGCAGGTATTGGAAACCCATGAATTGAGTGGTTAGGTGTGCAGCAGGTATAGGAAACCCATGAACTGAGCGGTTAGGTATGGAGCAGGTATGGGAAACCAATGCACTGACTGGTTAGGAATGCAGCAGGTATTTAAAACCCATGAACTGAGTGGTTCAGTATGCAGCATGTATGGAAAACCCATGAATTGAGCAGTTATGTATGCAGCAGGTATGGAAAACCCATGAGCTGAGCGGTTAGGTAAGCAGCAGGTATGGAAAACCAGTGAATTAAGTGGTTATTAGATATGCAGTGGGTATGGGAAACCCATGAACTGAGTGGTTAGGTATACAGCAGGTATGGGAAACTCATGAACTGAGTGGTTTTGTATGCAGCAGGTATGGAAACCCCAATAACATTAATGAAAACAGTAGTGTTAAATTAGACAATTTACTGAACACCCGGTGTTGGAGTATTAAAGGGAACTGCAATAGCCAGAGGGTAGTGTATCTCGCCACCTGTACAATCTGTCCTGCCTACTATGTAGGCAAGACAGAGAGGAAATTAAAAACAAGGATCTATGAACATTTGCATAGAATTAAGAAAAAAGATACTAAAAACGCATTAAGTAGGCATGTTTTGGATAAGGGCGAGGATCATACATTTAAATTTACAATAATTGACCAGTTGGAATTGTCTGTATATGGTGGTAACTGGAAGACCTATTTATCATATAAAGAAAGTGAATGGCAAATCTTTTGTGATGCAACAACTCCCCCCGGCCTAAATGATCACATTAGTATTAAGCCTTTTTTACTTTTGGACCAGGGATGACAAATATTGATAATAATTCATAAAAATTGATAAAAATTGATAATAACTCACAGGGATTTATATATTATTTTGTTCTATATAACTTTACCATACCAAGATTTTTACTTTAGGGAATAATTATTATATATTATATAGTGTATACTGTATTATTTTTTTGTCATTTTTCTTGTCCTTTTTCAGGATCCCTGTATATTGTACATATTGTACATTGTACATATAGTAAATAATATTCAATTAGAGTATTATTATTTTTATTAATAATTTTAAACATTACTTGTGTTTTTATTACCAGTAACACAAAAATTTACATGTTTTATGAAGTTTTATGTGTTTTCAACAACATATATATTTGCAACAAAATGTTTCTTTAAATTTTAATAATTTAACAAGGCATTTTGGCGCCTAATTAACTTTATAAGGGCTGTTTCATGTGATAATCTTGGTTCTGAAGAAGTCTGAGGGATTCAGATGAAAGCGCTTAACCAGGAATACCATTGATTTTTGGAGTGTATTTGTTCCGTGTCAATAAACCTGTGTTTTTACTGGCTTTTGAGTTTCTACACTTTTTGGAAGGAAATATAGGTACACAGCAGGTATGGAAAGTGGTTAGGTATATAGCAGATAGGGAAAACCCATGAACTGAGTGGTTAGGTATGCAGCAGGTATACAAACTACATTAACTGACTTGTTAGGTATGCAACAGTTATGGAAAATGGTTAGGTACAGCAGGTATGGAAAGTGGTTAGGTATACAGCAGATATGGAAAACTCATGAACTCAGTGGTTAGGTATGCAGCAGGCATGGAAACCCCATGAACTGGTTGGTTAGGTATGCAGTAGGAATGGGAAACCAATGATCTGAGTGGATGGCATGCAGCAGGTATGGGAAACCCATGAACTGAGCATTTAGGTATGCAGCAAGTATGGTATACCCATGAACTGAGTGGTTAGGTATGCAACAGGTAGGGAAACCCATGAACTGAGTGGTTAGGTATGCAACAGGTAGGGAAACCCATGAACTGAGTGGTTAGGTATACAGCAGGTATGAAAAACCCATGAACTGAGTGGTTAGGTATACAGTAGGCATGGGAAACCTATGATCTGTGGGGATGAGCATGAGGCAGATATGGGAAACCCATTAACTGAGTGGTTATTATGTATGCAGCTGGTATGGAAGATCCATGAACTGAGTGGTTAGGTATGCAAGAGGTTTTTGAAACCCATAAACTGAGTGGTTCAGTATACAACAGATATGGGAAACCCATGAACGGAGTGGTTAGGTATGCTGCAGTTATGGGAAACCCATGAACTGAGTGGTTAGGTATGCAGCAGGTATGGGAAACCCATGAACTAAGTGGTTAGGTATGCAGCAGGTAGAGAAACCCATGAACTGAGTGGTTATTAGATATGCAGTGGGTATGGGAAACCCATGAACTGAGCTGTTAGGTGTGCAGCAGGTATGGGAAACCCATGAACTGAGCTGTTAGGTGTGCAGCAGGTATAGAAAACCAATGAACTGATTGGTTAGGAATGCAGCAGGTATGGAAACCCCATAAACTGAGTTGTTCAGTATGCAGCAGGTATGGGATACCCATGAACTGAGTGGTTAGGTATGCAGCAGGTATGGAAACTCCATGAACTGAGTGGTTAGGTATGCAACAGGTATGGAAAATGGTTAGGTATGCAGCAGGCATAGAAAGTGGTTAGGTATACAGCAGATATGGAAAACCCATGAACTGAGTGGTTAGGTATACAGCAGGTATGGGAGACCCATCAACTCCGTGGTTATTAGGTATGCAGCAGGTATGGGAAACCCATGAACTGAGTGGTTATTAGATATGCAGCGGGTATGGGAAACCGATGAAGTAAGTGGTTAGCTATGCAGCTGGTATGGAAAACTGATGACATGAGTGTTAGGTGTGCATCAGGTATGGGTAACCCATGAGCTGAGTGGTTAGGTATGCAGCAGGTATGAAAATCTCATGAAATGAGTGTTTAGTTATGCAACAGGTATGGAAAACCCATAAACTAAGTGGTTAGGTATACAGCAGGTATGGAAAACCCATGAACTGAGTGATTAGGTATGCAGCAGGTATGGAAACCCATGAACTCAGTGGTTAGGTATATAGCAGGTATGGAAACTCCATGAACTCAGTGGTTAGGTATGCAACAGGTACGGAAAATAGTTAGATGCGCAGCAGGTATGGAAAGTGATTAGGTATTCAGCAGATATGGAAAACCCATGAACTGATTGGTTAGGTATGCAGCAGGCATGGGAAACCCATGAAATGGATGGTTAGGTATGCAGCAGGCATGGAAAACCCATGAACTGAGTGGTTAGGTATGCAGTAGGTATGGGAATCAAATGATCTGTGTGGTTGGGCATGCAACATGTATGGAAACTCATGAACTGTGTGGTTAGGTATACAGCAGGTTTGAAAAACCCAGGAACTGAGCAGTTTGGTATGCTGCAGGTATGGGAAACCCATGAACTGAGTGATTAGGTATGCAGCAGGTATAGAAAACCCATGAACTGTGTGGTTGAGTATGCAGCAGGTATGGGAAACCTATGAACTGAGCGATTAGATATGCAGCAGTTAAGGAAACCCCATGAACTGAGTGGTTAGGTATACAGCAGGTATGCAACCAACACAAACTTAGCAGTTAGTTATATAACAGCTATAGAAAATGGTTAGGTACGCAGCAGGTATGGAAACCAGTTAGGTATACAACAGATATGGAAAACCAACTGAATGGTTAGGTATGCAGCAGGCACGGGAAAGCAATGATCTGAGTGGTTGGGCATGCAGCAAATATGGAAAACCCATTGACTGAGTGGTTATTATGTATACAGCCGGTATGGAAAACCCATGAACTGAGTGGTTAGGTATGCAGCAGGTGTGGATAACCCGTGAACTGAGTGGTTAGGTGTGCAGCAAGTGTGGGAAACCCATGAACTAATTGGCTAAGTATGCATCAGGTAGAGAAACCCATGGCCTGATTGGTTAGGTATGCAGCAGGTATGGGAATCCCATGAACTGATTGGCTAGGTATGCAACAGGTGTGGGAAACCCCTGCACTGAGTGGCTAGGTGTAAAGCAGGTATGGAAACCCCATGAACCGAGTGTTTAGGTATGCAGCAGGTATGCAAAACCCATGAACTGAGTTGTTAGGTATGCAGCAGGCATGGGAAACCCTTGAACTATGTGTTTAGGTATGCAGCAGGTATGGGAAATTCATGAATTGAGTGGTTAGGTATACAGCAGGTATGGAAAACCCATGAACTGAATGGTTATTAGGTATGCAGTTAGTATGGAAAACCCTTGAAGTGAGTGGTTAGGTATGCAACAGATAGGGAAAACCCATGAACTGATTGGTTAGGTATGCAGCAGGCATGGGAAACCAATGATCTGAGTGGTTGAGCTTGCAGCAGGTATGGGAAACCCATGAAGTAAGTGGTTAGGTATACAGCAGGTATGGGAAACCCATGAACTGAGTGGTTAGGTATACAGCAGGTATGGGAAACCCATGAACTGAGTGGTTGTTAGGTATGCAGCAGGTATGGGAAACCCATGAACTGAGTGGTTAGTTATGCAACCGGTATGGAAAACCCATGAACTGAGTGGTTAAGTATACAGCAGGTATGGAAAACCCATGAACTGAGTGGTTGTTAGGTAAGCAGCAGGTATGGGTAACCCATGAACTGAGTGGTTAGGTATGCAACAGGTATGGAAACCCCATGAACTGAGTGGTTAGATATGCAGCAGGTAGGGGAAACCCATGAACTGATCAGTAAGGTATGCAGCTGGTTTGGGAAGGGTCTCACAAACATGGTAGGTGGCTGATTGTTTTAGTTCTTTGTGATATGTTGAACAGCAATTTGTTGCCAAGTCAATTTTGTTTGTGTTTCATTTATGGAAGATGGGGTGTGGTTCTTTAGTAAAAATCTGTATTTACTTATATTCATGGTGGAAGGATTGTTCAGTCCAGACTAGAAGGGAAAGTTAGTCTACTGGGCAAGAAAAAGGGAAGTCTTTAAACATTTGCTGTTATATTGGCTTTATTCTTCATTCCTTCCCATACCTCTTAGCTGTACAGATTTTTGCAGAATACCCATATTTTTGCCTCATATTTTTTATCTGTTTTTCATAAAATTGTGTTTTTCTGCAAATTATTGAGGGCTGAAGTCAGAAAACAATGACAGACGAATGAGTTTAAGACTTCATACCCTTCAGAAAATACATGCTTATGTAAAACCTGTTATTCTACCAACTTTCTAACTTTATAAGAGCAATATTTAAAAAGTGTCCATGTTTTTCGCCCTTTGCCCCCCATTATTTATGTCTTTGTTCAGATTTCTTGCTCTAAGAGATTGAGAGGTATGCTTTATGATTCCAAGATGGTAGTCGGCTGGATTGCACCCTCTCCACAGAGCTCTGTTGCAAATTCATCAATCTATCATATTTATACAATTTTCAGCTGATAAAATCTTCAAGAGGAATAGCGAAGCACTCAAAAGCTGTAGATCTATCCTTTGGGTACACAAAAATTTTCATAACTACCAGTTATAAAGAGTTTTATCCTGTATCAGCTCTCTGCTGCATCCTACATGTGGAATTTAGAGACCTGGCGGCTTCAGCACCTTGGATAACAGTCAACACTCACAGTATAATTTCAAAAGTCTGAGTAAAATGCCCAAGGAAATAGAAGGTATGGATTCCCAAACATTTAAAACTAAACTGTCTGCAAAAGCATCTCGTGAAAAGGAAATAATTACCAAAAGACAGAAAACAGTTAAACAGCAACAAGACCAAATCAAAGATGGCACTAAACAGAGGGCCAAAAACACCATTCACATGGATGACCTGAAAAATGCTCTCCTTCCACTACAAAATACAATGCAAAACTTCTCAGAGCAACTAAAGCATTTTGGAGGAACAATCAACAAAATAGCAGAGAGAAAGGACTTGATGGAAGAAAGATCAAAATCTTATGAAATGGAAATCGTAGAGTTGAAATCCGAACTACTGGCTAAAGACAAATCAATCTCTGACATTCAAGCTAAACTTCTAGATCTGGAAGCTAGAAGTAGAAGAAATAACCTGATTATTACAGATCTGTCTGAAAAAGTGGATCAAAAACAGCTAATTCCTACTCTTAAACAGATATTTAGATCACTACTTCAATCAAATGAAGCACATTCTGATTGCATAGTGGAAAGAGCACATCGTGCACTATATAAAAATCAAGACTCCACATCACCGAGACTCGTTTATGCTAAACTTCTTAATTTCCAAGATGTTCAAACTATTCTATCTACATACAAAAAACAAAAACACCTCAAGTGGAATACATATAATATCTCTATTTCACAAGATTTCCCTCAAGAAATAAAAGAAAAAAGATGTAAACTTTCTCCTTTCTGTGCAGACCTTATCAAGCATAACATCAAATTCCAGATGCGATTCCCAAACAACCTATCTTTCTATCATAATGAAAATAAGTATACAATGTCCTTTTACCTCACCGGAGACTTCAGAACACTTTCCGACTTCAGATAAAAGCATACAGCCTTGCCCATTACTTTCCGATTTGATAATTCACGATATCTATGCTTACTATAAAAGGCTGTATATTTTTTTATTCTGTGGTACTCTTTGTGTAAGGATAAATAGTGCAGGGGTTTTCGTTTTGGTGACACCACCTGACTTCCATGTAGTACAACTTCCTCTTTGGTCTGCTTACTTCCCACCTATTTCCTGCAGATGCACTCACTGCAATGATTAAAAGGCGATGTTTGAATAGGTGGCTGAATGGTTGCTTCTTCGAACTCTATATAACTATCTACAGTAGGACATGGAGAAGTTGTCGGTGGTCCAGATCTCATGTAATCACACTTCCTTCTGATCTGTTCATAGCAAAGAACATCAGCAAGAGCCTTTCATGTTACTGCAAGGTTTCATCTTTAAATACTGGTTAAACTAACTGTGGTAAGTCCTGAAAAAAATGTATCTGTGATCCAGATATCACAGAAGAGCCAATGTCATGTAATCTGGAAACTAAATCATTTATTTTGTTTATGCTTGATTTTGAACCACAAATTTCAGGATGAACAAAAGTATAGATATACATGCCTAAGGAATAACTTGCATTAAGGAAATGGTATAGGCAGAACAAGATCATTGGTACATTCAGGAATGTTTCTTTCCCCACAGATTTGACTGACCTAGAAAATGCTTTCCTTCAAAAAATAAAATGTACTGCAAGAATATAAACATAGCTGTTTCCCAGACTTGTTTCAGGGGTTCAGAATATCACCTTTCTTACTGTTATTAGACAAGTGTTACTTTCATTAATGGTTTATAAACTATCTGGGTGTTTAATATGGTCCTGTGATTTTAAGTTAAGTCGCAATACTTGATCGGGGGCAGTCATAGCCTTGATCTCAATGTTATCTTGAAGGGTTGTACTGATATTTTAGTGATGTGCTGATACTTATATGTCACCAATGTTTTTTGTTAAATCAGCTCTTTATGGAGTTTTTTTTTATTTAGTCAGTCTCTGCTTTTCATACCTGTACTATTATAGTTGGGTATTTTATTTGACTTAATTGCTTTAATATGTTGTTTAGCTTGCTCTTTTAGCAAGTTTTTAAATTTCTCCACATTGTAACCCTATTTTTAAACTGTGTCTTAGTTAACTTAAAAGATGTCTTTATGTCAATCAACAAGGGACAAATCAGCACTTGTGTAATTCTCAAAAGGGTTGTTCCGCAACTTCATTGTATATATTCTTTTGATATTTCACCTAGCAAATAATATCTTCCCTTGTATACTTTTATAAGGTTGATAAAGTTCAGCTTCTGAAAGAGAGTCGTAGTGATCTAAAATGTTTTAAGATATACATGTCTGTTTAAAGACGTTACAGTCTTATATGTTATGCTGAATAAGATACAATCTTTTGTTGTAAAGGAATGGGATAGATAATGCATTAAGACAGTTTCTACCTTATTTTGTACACAAGGTGGTAATCAGCTAATCCTATTTATGCTGTGTTTCTTGGATAACTATTTTTCACACTATTAGTTAAGCTTGAGTACAATACACAGGTTAAATCTTTTAACCATCCCTATACACAACACCACATTCACTGATACCCTCTTCAGGGCTGGAGTGTACTTTAAAGAATGAACTGGGTGGATAGGCTAAGTAGGGTGCTAAGCAATGACATTTGGAATTGTTTCAAAGCTGTACATATGGTGTAAATATTCTTGTGGTGATTTTGGGAATTTTTCAACTCTCTTAATATTAATTCTAATTATATGTTCTTTATTTTTATCTCTCCCAAATAAAGGAGTTAGGTGGGTAGGCACAGGGTTAGGTTTGAGAGAGATTAGTGCTGCTTTTTCAACTAAATTTACACTCAGTCCCATTGTTTCATTGAACTATGAACTACACAACTTCTTCCCCTTTCTTACCCTTCATTCACCCAACCTCTATAGATCCATAATTTAGTATAAAAATGAGCAACAGTTGTAAAATAATTTCCTGGAATGTTAGAGGTCTCCAAGACAAAAATAAAATAAATCTCTTAATGCATCCCATATTAAAATCAGAAGCAGACATCTCATTCATTCAAGAATCACATATGACTGACGATGACTGGACCAAAGAAAAAAGTAGAAAGTGGATAAAAGACATTATATCAGTGGATAACAGCTCTAACTCCAGAGGGGTGGCAATCATTATCAAAAACTCCTTTAAACCTATTATAGAAGACAGAGGGTCAGATAATGAAGGTAGATGGTGCTACTTCACGTGTTTAATCCCCCCAATCACTAGTCCTATTCTGTTCTTAAACATATATGGTCCTTGTTTAGAACAACAGCAATTTATCTTCATAATTTATAAATTATTATTAAAATTAATTAATCACCATTTGATTATAGGGGGATATTGGAATGCTGTAATCAATCCTAATATTGACCGTTCTCACAAAGCCAAAAATTATAATATACAAGATTCTCTTGCCTTGCTGGATCTAATCTCAGACTTTAATCTGACTGACCCTATATCTTTTGGAGAAATCACTCAGAATTTCAATAACTACACATACTTCTCGAAATGCCATAACTCTTGGTCAAGATTAGACTTTTTTTAATCTCTGAAATTCTAATCAACTGGCAAATACAATTTATGGTTGAGCCAAGATTCTTTTCAGATTACTCTAAGATCACATTATTGATAAATTTTAATCAAACCTCACCTTCACATAGGAATGGTTTTAACTGGTCCCTTAACAATAATATTTTACTTAACCAAGTAGTGAAAGAAGAAATTCTGTCTGCCTTACAAGAGTGTGCAGATGATCCCAGAAACTCATGTATCCCTTATGACATTCAGTGGGCAGCTTGTAAAACTATTGTTAGAGGCATATTCATACAGAAATCTCCATTCTTCAAAAATATAAAGAAAGAAAAGGAATATGGTCTATTATCGGAAATTAGAGACTTGGATAACAAACTCCAAGAAAACCATTCTTTAGAGCTGGAAAATGCTATGATTAGTAAACAAAAGGAACTATTTAATCTACATCAATACAATTACTCTCTGCAAGAATTATGGTTTGTTGCTAAATTTTCTGAATGGACTCAAGCCCCCTCTAATGCTTTAGCTAGACTGATTGAAAATAAACAATCCTCTCCCAGAATATTCCATCAGATATACTAGAATTTATATTCTAGTAATGATCATCAAACCCCTTCTTCAGAGATTGAAAATTCTATTAAATCCATTAATTTTCCTAAATTAAATGAAGATCAGAAACAAATTTTATTAGCCCCTTTGACCCAATCAGAAATAATTAAGGCTATTGATAACATAAAATTAGGGAAAGCTCCAGGCCCTGACAGCTATACCTCAGACTTTTATAAATTATTTAAAGATGCATTAGCTCCCATTTCACTAAAATTAATTAACTATATTCTTAGTAATGGGATCTCAGACCTTTATATTAATCACTCTAAGACAATTCTAATCCCCAAAAATAATCTGGACAAATCAAACATCAACAATTACAGAACAATCTCTTTAATGAATATAGACATTAAAATCTTATAATCTATGTTAGCTGAAAGGCTTAAAAAAGTAATCCCCTCCCTTATTTCAAATGACCAAGCTGGCTTCATGCCAAATAGGCACACATGGGACAATACTCTAACATTAGAGACCATGATCAACATGACTAAGAAAGATAAAAACCCAAGATATGCCATGATCCTCGATGCTTGCAAAGCATTTGACAGGGTGAACTGGACATTTCTATTTGTAGTCCTAGGACAATATGACATTCCTATAAATGTCATTAATACTATTAAAATTTTATGTAATAGTGCCTTCACATGCCTTTATATTAACAAGAAGTACTCATCGCCAATAAAAATTTCTAATGGAACTCGTCAGGGTGCCCCCTCTCTCCCCTTCTTTTCAACCTTTATATAGAACCATTATTTCTATTTCTCTGCCAGAAAACCTTCCATTCAATACCCAAAATATTACATACCAGTATAAGTCTGGCTGCATTCGCTGATGACTTGAACCTCTATTTTGAAAACCCCATATCAGACACTAAGAAGATAATCACAACCCTTAATACTTATACATACATTTCGGATTATAAGATCAACCAAGATAAATCTTGTATTTTTCCAATTAGCCCTTGTGCTCATAAAGAAAACTTTTTTATAGACTCTCCATTTTGCATAGTATATTCCTTCAAATATCTAGGAATTAAGTATGATCATGCTACACCTTCTTTACTATATTTCAATTTAACTAAAGTATGGTCAACTATAACCCAAGATATGTCCAGATGGCAACAGCTGAAACTACCTATGCTTTCTAAAACATCCATTATTAAGATGAATATCCTCCCAAGGATTATATACTTCTTCCATGCATCTCTTTCATCCATTCCCAATATGTTTTTCTTAAAAATTCATAAGGCACTCACAAAATGTATTTGGTACCCAAAGGCAGTCAGAATATCTTATCTAAGACTTACACTTCCAAAAGATAAAGGGGGCCTTGGCATGCCAGACCTACATATGTACTACATAATTCTACATGCTAACAGACTAATTAAAATTGTGAATCACAATCCAGCTGCCCTGCTCCGCCCCCCCCCCCCGGATTAATATGTGGTTTAATCATGTTTTAGATAATAACCTCAACACTAAGGCTCTTCCCTTTATGGGGCTATTATTTCTTAAGAAATCAAAATTGCACCATATCTTAAAGGAAAAAATAAAAATTTTTCAAGAACTAGTTAACTCTGTTAATTTGAAAAATGTGTTCCTTTTATTACAGCCTATTCATCTAAATCCTAACCTTATGTTGACTAGAAATATGATTAACTTTGCTAATTACCCTCATATCAGGGACTTTACTATATGGGATATTCACAAGTTTAGAGATTTATCACCCACAAAACTACGTGATACACTAAACTTATCCAAAAAATATATTATAATTTTACATCAACTAAAGGAAGTTTTTGCCTCTCTGCCTTATACCCAAAATATTAATGAAATGGATATTAATCAGATGTCTTAAATATTCGATGTCTTATCAACCAACAAGAACATGCTATCCCTAACATACAAGCTTATTAGTGCTATACTTCACAAAGATAAGATGATATTTGCAGATTATTGGAACCAGCAAGGCTCTAGCTTATCAGAGGAGTAGAAATTATCTGCTATTAAGTCTACCTTATCTTTTTCTTCTTTTAAAAAACTTATTTACACCCAATTCATGATCAATAATAATTTATATTTCATGCCTGTTAATTTAAACAAATTTAACCCGAATATCTCAACTGCATGCCCCTGCTGTTCGTACCCTCAAGAGGACATTATGCATATCTTATGGTTTTGTAGATACTCCCACTCTATTTGGAGCTCCCTCAAGGTGAAACTAGATTAAATGTGATACCATAAATCAACTCTTTCATGGGAGTTGGCACTCCTACATATCCTAGTTAATAACTTATCGAAATTTAAATCACACATCCTAATAACTTTATGTTCTTTAGTCAAATTATACATCACCAAGCACTGGCTAAATCACACCAAGATGTCATGGAGTGGCTTTAGGAACATGGCGATCACATACATAACTTCACAAAAACTTTTAATAACAAGTCCAAAGAAACTCATTTACTTTCAGAAGTTTTGGAACTCCCTTTTTGAACTTTTGTCAGATAGTTAAAGTTATTTCTATTTATTTTTGCTTGGATAGGGGATATCTCTAACTATCATTCTTAGTTATTGAAAAAAATTTTAAATTGCTCTTCACATTTTGTTTGTTTCCTTCCCCTTATATTTTGCCCCCTGATGTGTGGTTCTGGGGAAAAAAAAAAAGAAAAAATGATTAAAACATGGTTATGATATCACAAGCATTATTGTCTAGCTTTGCTACATCTGTTATATGTAATCCTTCAAGACAATTCAAACTTTCATAAGTGGCTCAGCTGTACATGAGATTGCCCAAAGCAACACTTTGTACATATTGTAGATGAGACTGGTTGTGTTTCGATTTTTTTTTTTAGCGTGAATTTTATGTTATCTTCTGTATGAACATTCATATAAATCTATACTTCTGTGTGTTATGATTTTTTGCTTATCTGTGTTATTTATTTATTTATTTATTTTATTTATTTTCAGTTTGATTACCGGGGAAGTCCACTGGACCAGAACGTGCCCATTTTCAGTGAAGGCCCAGGGAGAAAAGCTCCATAAGCAATACAATAATGGTTACATAATGTTAAATGTAAAATACATGTATAAAAATTCATACAGTAAGGAAATGCAAATGCATAAAATGTACATCATAAAACACAGTTAACAGATAATAGAGAACACAGTTTACAGATATTTCCATTCAGCACAGCAAGATCAACTGTCTGTAAAATAAAGATCTGAGGTTTCTTGTGATTTTACATTAGAAGGGGGGGGGGCAGTTTACATGCAGATGTTATAATTAAGTAAGGTAAAAACTTGCTGTGCAGACAATAGAAATACTGTGATATTCACAATATTTACATACTTGGAGTCAGGTGAGAGAATTGCTTAATCAGTGACTGCCAGCTTAAGTCTATTTTAGGAAAATAGAAATATTAGTTCGAGTGAAGAGTGGAGCAAGGAGTATGAAGAGGTCATTGGGGAATTTCCTTAAATTTAGGTAGGGTGTAAGGAGGAACATTTCTGTTTGGATGACAGGTATGAGAAAAGTTGGGTCTTGAAGGTTTCTGAGTTTGGTATAGTCCTAAGTGAAGGAGGGTGAGAGTTCTATTTCTTGCCTAGAGAGAAAGAGAGTAGAATCTGGCCAGCAGGACGTTTGGGTTTGTGGATAGAAATTAAATTTTGGTGTTCATATCTCAGAGATCTGTTTGGGATGTATGGGGGAAGGATGTTTGTTAAGTCTGGGCATTTATCTGGGTAGAATATTAATTTGTGAGCGGTGGTTAGTTGAAGATAGTCTAGGTGGTTAGAGAGTTCTAGCCAGTTCAGTGATTGTAGGGTAAGGCAGTGATGAGTAGAGGTTTTGGATTTAGTTGCAAATTTAGAGATCTTATTATAGCAATTTTCAAGTTTTGAGGTATTGGAAGAAGACAGATTAGTTAGAAGAGGGGCTCCATGTAGTAAAGAAGGTAGAAGGTAGGTAGTTGCCAAGGTATGCCTAGAGGAGTTGGAGAGAAAGAGGTTATTCCTATAGAGCATATATAACTTTTGGTGTGTTTTCTTTATGTTTTGTTGTATGTGGATATCGAATTTAAGGTGTTCATCTATGGTAATGCCAAGAAGTTTTGCAAAAGGAACCACTTCTATAGCAGTGTTGGTTTGGCTTAGGACTTTGAAAGCATTTTTGTCATAAGAGAAAGCCCTGGAGGGAGGGAAAAGTAGTATTTTAGATTTATTTGAGTTGAGAGAGAGATGGTTTTGGTGCATCCAGTTCTCAGTGGTAGAAAATGCTATTTGGGTTTTAGTCAGTAGTTCAGGAAGGTTAGAGGCGTCACAGACTAAATTTGAGTCTTCTGCGTATTGGATAACTGTTGTGTCAGAGATGACAGTGTGAAGGTTATTAATGAAGATGTTGAAAAGCATGGGTCCGAGGATGGACCCCTGGGGAATGCCGGTGGGTGTTGATAAGAAGGAGGAGGTAGAGTTCTTCCATCTGACAGCTTGAGATCTGTCTGATAGGTAACTGGAGAACCAGGATAAAGTATTGGGGGAGAGATTAAGGTTGGCGAGTTGAAAGAGAAGGTGTTTGTGGGAAATGGTGTCAAATGCTTTAGAGAGATCTAGGAGTACTGTGGATACTAGTAGTCCAGAATCTCAGGCTCGATTGACTGTTTCTAGGAAGGATAGTAGGGCAGTTATGGTGCTGTGGCCAGGGCAGAAGCCGTGTTGGGTAGGTGTTAGGAGTGGATTCTGGGTTAAGAAACGCATAAGTTGGTGGTGGACACATTTTTCTAGAATTTTGCATATTAGAGAGAGTAGGGCAATGGGGCAGACATTGGAAATATTGGTGTTTTTGCCTCCTTTGTGAAGAGGAAGGATGTAGGCTGAGTGCCAGAGTTTGGGTACATATGACTCTTTCAAGGATCTGTTTATTAGGATACTGATTGGGAGAGCAATACAATCAGCAGCACATTTGAGGAAGGAGGAGGGTATGTTGTCAGGGGCATTGGAGCATGGCTTTAGTTTGGATATGAGTCTTTTTATAACAATGGTTGAAACTGGTTTGAGCTGGAAATTAAGGGGACAGTTATTAGGGTTGTTGGGTGTTGAAGAATGAGAGTTGTGTGGATTGTTGTTTGGGAAAGTTTTGGTTAGGTTAGCTATGGATTCTGTAAAGAATGAGTTGAAATGTGAGCTCAGTTCAGTGTCAGTTATACTTGGGTCAGGGCAGGGATTATTCCTGGACCCTTTATGGAGAAGGGAATTAACTGATTTCCAGAATTGTTTAGGGTTCTTATTATTGTTGGACTGAAGCTTATTGTAGTAGTTTTGTTTGTCTATGGTGATTAGTTTTTTTACATGGTTGCAGAGTTGTGTGTATTGAAGCAAGGTAGTAGGCATTTTATTTTTCTGGTAAAGCTTCCAGGATTTGTCCCTGTGGTGCATGATTTGTTTTGTTTCTTTGGACAGCCAAGGAGCAGAATTAGCTTTGACTCGTTTGTTTCTTAGAGAGGCTAGGGAGTTAAGAGTATTTAGGAAGACAGAGTTGAAATGTTCTGCAGCTTTGTCAAGGGGAAGAGTATTTAGGATTTGCCAATTAATTTGTTTAAAAATGTTTGAGAAAGTTGTGGGGTTAAAGTTGCTAAGATTACGAGTGGGAATGTGATGGTGTTGATATTGGGTGGAGTTAGCTGAGCGATGAATGAAAGCAGGGAGATGGTCACTAAAGGTGTCTGGGATAGTGCCAGAGTGAATTATTTTGTTTGGAAGGGAGATTAGGATCCAGTCTATGATGGATCCTGGGGGGGTGAATTTTATTAGGACGGGTGGTTGAGTGGATTACTTGGGTGAAGTTGTAAAGGTTAATGAACAGGGAGGGAGAAGGCGTGTTGATTTTATTCCAATCAATATTAACGTCGCCTAGAATGCAAGTTTCATACTTTATTTCAGTTGAGGCCCAATGAAGAATATTTTCAAGGATAGAGATGTTGTTGCCTGGGGAGACATGAAGTTATGAAAAGAAAATTCAATAAAATTTCAATTTGAAATAAAAAAGAGAGGTATGCTTTATACTGAGCCTCATTTGCATCTCATTACTGCTGCCTGGTTAATGCCTGATGTCACCAACTTGCTCTGTCATAGCATCAGAATGGCCTGCAGTGACAGGTGTACAGTTCACATGGTATTTATTATGCCTGTTTCGTACATAACTATCATCTGTTACTGGGGTTCTGAAGCATACCCAAATGGGCATTTGTGTGTGGCTGTGCAGAATGCAGAAGAGGAGGTCCTTTAAGCGCAGTGTAGATAGTAAGGCATACTATCACACATAATATCCGGCAGACTCAGTGACAATGCAAATAACTGCATAGGTTATCACCCTTCTGTGGATTTATTCTATGTTATTGTGTTATTATTTCTTTACTTTTCTCTGCTGCATCATATGTGCCTGTTGAGAAAAGTCCCGTGCCTTACTGCTATGCGCTGGAATCACTGGTGCAGGAATGTTTCACTGTTATGCAGACATCTAACCATTTGGAGCTCAGGTCAGGGATGTCTTTGTGGCCATTTGTGGAACTATGAACTGGGACAACTGGACAGTGCTGTCCTGTCACATGTATCTCCACTTGCTTCAGGATAGTGACTGTTACTTCAGGAATATTACAATGAGCTGGATAGAAAGTTGTTTTCTTGACTCACAGGTTTGTGGAAACTTGCATCTTGTAAAAAGTGTGTAAAAGAAAGTCAGCACAGAAAAAGGCGCCATAGCAGTGGGCTGTTATGTGCTGCAGAGATATCTTATAACTGCCTGTTTCCAGTGTCAGCATCAATGTAATTCTACAGCACCAACAAAACTTTGTGTGGCATTTGTCATTGTTTTAGCATGCACTGCTTAATAATGGAAATGTTATATGAATGAAACTAAGGAAAACACATCATTTTATTTACTAAACAAGACAACAGCTGGCTCCCTCATGCTTTTAAACATAACACATTAGATTTTAGATGTAAAATTACAGTTACCTAATGCTTTATATGAAAACTGACAAGAAACCAAAAAAGTAAATTTGTTGCTGATGGGACAGGAAAGTAAAAAGCTCTGGAACAGACGCATAGAGAAATTCAACCAGAACAACTCAGTAAGTAAATGTGCATACAAAAAACATATACAAACATTATTATTACATAGCAAATGAAAGATATATAAATTAGCCCCCCCCCCAAAAATGTGTCCACAGTGGCTGAAGAATGAACCCTGACACCCAGGAGTCACACAGGGTTATAGTGATGTAACCGAGCCAACAAGCCATAGTCCTTAGGCTCACATGACATTTTAATGTTATTTCACCTCATCAAATATAAATAGAAGATAACATATGTTCTGAAACATACAGTTTACAAAGTGCCTCAGATATTATTTAATTCAGGGGTGGAATACCAAGTGGTAATGAAACAAGTATTCAAAATTTCCCAAACAAACAGATATATGCTGCATTTCAAATATGTTAGACAGGCATAACATTTTTATCTGGTATTTATAGATATATAGATATGAATTTTGAGCACCCATCAGACTGTGTGTTTGTCATATTTCTGCATTTATGAAATATCTGCATTTATGCTAAGAGCATTTTTGTATGCAAGTATAACAACCATTTTGACTGCTTTATTGTAGGAGATTGGGTATTGAGTTAATCTGGACAAGACTACTCTGGGTGATTTAAATAATTTCCTGTTTATTGCATCAATCAAGTGTATACTGGGAGAGGAAATATATAAAGATGTTTGAGTACTGGCCATGGATACACACTGCAAGGCGAGTTTATATCAAGTTGTATATGTGCTCTCTATAACTTGCTGTGTGGGAAGTGCTTATGTCTCATATTATATACTGAGAACAAGACTCCCATGTCTAGTATCAAGTGCAGGTGTGCAGTGGTGGAAGTGGGCCCTGTTATATGAGCTATGTGCTTGGAACCAGAGCGGGAGTTATGCCATAGAACGTAAATCAGGAATGGATGCAGTGAACTGAAGGACATGCACTCTGCATGCGTACTGTGGACCTGTTGGCCTTAGCTACACATTCTGCTCAGTACAGCTCATCAGGATGCATTGCAGACCATTGCAGTACTGTAAAATGTATGACAATGTACTACATGGTATGGAACTCTATGGATCTACACCACACAGTATACTCTTGATTTACAAGATGACAGCTCTTTTGTGACTATCAAACATAATAAACGAAGTACCTCATTTGCTATTTCTGTTCCATAATTTCATATAATGTATTCTACTTATCCTTCACATGTGCTCTTTAATCTCCTGACTATTCCATTTATTTTATTTTACAGATTGCCTTTTCAAGAAAGAGATTCATGTGTTCTTCCACTAGACTCCCAAATGACTTCTCTTCTAGTAATATCCTTCATTTATATTTGTTACTGCTTACCCCCGATATTGTCTTTGACCTTGATTACTAAAATACCTGTTTTAATTAATTTGCTGAAATACCTTTTTAACTAATTTCTAAATGCCTGTTATTCTGTGTAGTGGTATGGCCTATATGCAATCTTTTATTTTCTGTCACTGGAAAAAATATATTGTGAAATCAGAGTGTGTGCTGAATAAAACACAGTTGGGAGTCGATAAAAAAAAACAGCATTAGAGCTAAACTTCCATCTATTTTAACACAGCATTCCCTTTTCAGTGGCTAGGTAGCTTTTGTACATATGTAGGAGCTGAAAAAATCAGCGTTTGGTACAAATGGATGTTTGTTGTCTTTTTTTTGCATTCTTAAGTTTAATTCAATTTTACTACAAGAATTAGACATTAGAATATACGTTTGGCATCTTGTACCATTTGTACATTTTTAATAAAGCAACATTTTGCTCTGAACTCACTGAGCTTGATGTGTCTCTTAAAGGAAGACCTTACTATTTGTGTAGCTGCTTCTTTTCTTTTATATTTGAAACAGATAATGGACACGACCTTTAAATGCTCTAAGGGGGAAGAAGAAAATACAGATGTGTGAAGACATAAAGTGCCTTGCATTGTACTTACATTTCTATCTATTTAGCAGAAGATATACTGTCTCCCAAATGGACTGATACTCTGTCTTGTATCAATACATTTTATTAAATTTCTCTTTTATACAGTAAAAGCTCATGTAATGGCTGGGGATCTCTGCAGAGACAGTTAAGGCAGTAAGTGTTATTCAGGTCACACTCTGCACTGAACGCACTCCTTCTCAAGTACTCCCCAGGTACAACCATAGCGCACAGATTGTTTTGATATCTTTAATGGTGGTATCTAAAACAAGTCATACTTATTATTTTATTGTTTTAAGTAACTAGGCTACCTTGCCTCACCTTGTCTTTCCATTATGTTAAAAAATGTCCATAAATAGAGCTGCTATTTAAAATATACAGCCTGGATGTTAACTAATGTTTCACTGGAGTGGCAATTTAATTAGAACCTGTATGGTGTACTGATAAAGCAGTGACCAAAAAAACAATTTTGTACAATATACTGCAGTTAAAATACAGTGACTACATTAGCTTCTCTGGCTCCAAGGAGCAGACTGTACAGACCTGTTGAAGTATGTTTACAGTAGCAGGGTATCAAAGCCTTTATTTATGTAGTTACGGTAGTGTAGTTAAAAATCTCTCATTAGTTTTGTTTTACAGGGAACATATCATTATTGCAGTCACAAAATAAAACTCCTTTAGTCCAAATACTTTACTGTGCAGAAATGAGAGATTTCATCAGACTTGTACCATGTACTATACAGAATGATATGTTATTGTTGTATTTTTAATTGCAAATTACAATCCCCATTACAATGTAGTACATGGAAGTACTGTCATTTAATTGATGACATTATAGTAAGAACCAGCTAAGATGGCTATAAAACAAGAACCTGAAGAGGATACAAACAGCAGGACCTGGGGACTCAGGAGCTGTGGTACAGAACAAGGTTCAACAGACTTACTTGTGAATATATCTTCAACTACTTTATCACCATGTCGAGTAAGCATTTTAAATAAAGGCTTATCATTTATTCTGGCATCCGGTTCTAATCTGAGTGAAGTGTTGAATAATAAAACAAATGAACTAAAAAAATTTAAAAAATGGCACAGGACAAAGTAGCATCAAAAATGAAACAAATATTTAATCCAGATAAAGTAAGAGCTTTTGTAAACGATAGTACCTGTACTTCCTCAGACAAAAGTAAAATCAGAACAGCAACATTACATTTATATACATCTTCCCAAGACACAACCCCAGCTAGTTAGAATCACATGATCGATTAAACAATTAATTAACTACAAATATAAACAATACCAAATACAAAAAAATACTAGTGTAAGTAAAAAAAAAAAAAATATATATATATATATATATATATATATATATAATATATATAATACATATGTTGAAACATGAATAGGAAATATAAATGTTTATATGAAAAACATAAATAAGGGATATAAATGTGAAATAATATCCCAAAAGACAAGTACCTATAGATAATCAACTGTAATTGAAAAATTATATAATATACATGTATCGTAAAAATGTTTCTGCAAAATTAAAAAGGCAGTACTGTTGTTTTGAATGATTATGTTATAGTAAACATTAATATTATTCATTAAAAAATACTGTTCATTAAAAAATACCATACATCAGTATTAGTGGCTCCCTATCTAATAAGGCTTCTAAGTTTCAATATAAATGCTGTGGAACACATTTCATTGATGCCAGGATACTTAAATGCATCACATCTGAGTTGCTACAGCAGCTCACATCTCTCCAACCATAAAGAGATGGGGCCACCCCTTATATTGTTGTTCACCTGATCTAGCACCCTAAAATCAAAATTGTGATCTGGGAAATTTATTATATGCTTAGCAAGAGCATTCTCAGTGTGCTCATATACCCTGTCCCTAAGCCTCCTATCAGTCTTTCCTATATGGAAGACAGGGCATACTTTACTTAGCCAAGTAAATAATACTCCTTGTATTACAATTAAATCTCCCATTACAGGAGAATCTCATATCCCTGACAGTGAAAGAAAAGCCTGTTCTAACAAATTTACAGTAAAGGCATGACTCTCATTTAAACATACCTTTTATTCTAGAGTTGTTGATACTTTCAACCTCCAACATAGATTTCAAGTTCTGTCCCCTTCTATATATTACCATGGGTTTACTAGGTAAATTATTCCTGACATTCTCATCAGCTGTTATCAAGTCCCAGTTCTTACACAAAATGCACTTAATCATACAGGCCTCATTACAGAAAGGGGTAATAAAGGTGGATACAAAATCAGCAGTGGGGTTAGAAATTGGTCCACTAAGTTATACACCGGACCTATCCAAAACTTCCACTTCGCTCAACCAAGAGTCATTCAGAATGGCCTTGAAGTGACCAGCCAACCTTTTAGAAGTAACGTTTTCCAGGATATCATCCAGCAGAGAATGTGGGTAACCATGTTTCAAGAACATATCCATTAGAAACTGGCATTCCACCAAAAAATCATTATAATTAGAAATCATCCTGTCAGCTCAGACTAGTTGTCCTTTTACAACCAATTTTTTTTCTGATGGTCAGGGTGGGAACTAGAGAAATGCAGAAAATAATTGGAGTACGTTTCTTTTCTAAAAATGGTGGCCACATAAAGTTGTCTGACACAATCCTTGCTTAAGCATATATCCAGATAGGAAATGCTTTCCTTTTGGAAATCACTCGTAAATTTTAAGAAATTAGTAGTATTGTTCATGTAATCAACAAATTCATTAAAAATAACCTTGTTACCTTTGAAAATAACAACAATATCATCAAGGTAAAAAGTACAATAGCCAAACAAGACAAATAAATAAACAAATAGCAGAAACAGTGGCTTCCAGCAATGAACTCCAAATACTCCAAAAAATAGCGTACAGAATCTTTAATTACCGCTTTCATCAACTGACTTCCTCAGAATACTTGATACAAAAAGAACACACCCTTAAATACACATTTCAATTAGATAAACAATTAATTAATTAAAAACTTAAAATTATACTACAACCAAAATATATGTTACAAAAAGTCAATTTTAAAAAGAAGACAATAATAATTCATTGTGTTTATCAATGTGTAATTTCCTATACTTTAAAAAGCACTTTACATTAATGGTTTCATTAAGACCTGGTGGTTGGTCTGCTTTTAATTTTATCTGCCACAAGGTCTCTCTTTGTTCAAGATAATTTTTGAAATCACCAGCCCTTAAATCCTGTGTACAAGCTTCCAAAATTGTGAAAACAAATTTCTTAAAGTTTGTGCAGACAATAGAATGTTTGAATAATGCACTTTTGAGGTCTTTAATCTTTATGTTGTATATATGCTCTTTAATTCGTGTGCCCAAGCTCCTCGTGGTCATGCCCACATAAAATGCGGGACAGACCGTGCATAGAGCAATATATACAACACCAGAGGCATTACAAGTAAAATATCCTGGAACCTCCATTATTCTATCTATAGTAATGATAGAAATAAATGAACCTGTAGAGATGTACCTACATATTTTGCAATTGTGACAGCAAAACATTCCTTTTTTCACAGTATTGGTTTTACTGGTTGACACCTTGTTATATTCAAGCATTTTCTTTATATTATAATTATTTCGATAAACAAAATTTGGTTTATTACCAACCACCTTATAGATGTCGTAATTTCCCTGTATTACTCTCCAGTTTTTTTCCATAACTGACTTAATGTTATTAATATTGGTGTTCATTCCCAAAGAACAAATTAATCCTGGATCTATAGGACTACATTTTTCTTTCTGATTTATCTTGGGATTATTTAAGATGGCCGGATAGTATGTCTCATGTTTATCAAATATCTCATTACCACTGTCAATTACCAACTTTTCATCATATCCTCTATTAACAAAGAGAGATGCAATAAAAATAAATTCTTGTATTAAATCTTCACTTCTACTGGTCATCCGACAGGCTCTAATATATTGGCCCCTTGGAATATTTTTAATAATATGCTTTGGGTGATTACTCTGGTAATGTAAGTAACTATTTGTGAAAGTCTGTTTCCGAAAGATTTTACTATGGAACCTCTTGTTAGCGTCATCCCACCACAAACAAATATCCAAAAAATTAATTTTTGAACCAATGTCACCTTTAGTGAATTTTAAAAAATGACATAATAAATTAACATCCTTAAAGAATTCATTTACTGTATCATTATTTCCCTCTATAATAAAAATTAAATCATCTATAAACCTTGAATAAAAAATAATTTTAAATTTACTGTTTAATACTGACAAATGTTCAACCTCCCACCATGCCATTACCATATTGGCGTATGCTGGTGCAGCCGGGGAGCCCATGGCTACCCCTCTGATCTGTTGGAAATAATGATTCTTAAATAAAAAATAATTGTTTTCTAATATTATTTCCATGAGGTTACATATAGTTGAAATTTTATTATTAGAAAAAACAGTGTTGTTAGTTAGAAAACATCGTATAGCTTCTACCCCATCATCATGGGGTATACAGGTATACAATGACACTACGTCCAACGTAAAAATAATGTGTGTCTTGGGATTGAAAATTCCCTTTTCTTGAAACTCTCGTAGTTTTTCTAAGAAATGCCAAGAGTCCTTAACATAAGACTTACATTTAGTTAATAATGGCCCCAAACAAGCATCCAAAACTAATGAAATTCCTTCGGTGATGGAATGAGGGGCAGATACTATGGGACGAAATGGAGGAACACTAAGTTGTTTATGTGTCTTCGGTATTCCAAAGAACACCCCTATTTTGGGGTATTCAACTATGCAGAAGTCATATAGTTCAGCACTTATGTCTCCTGACATCAATGCTTCATAAAGATGAGAATTAATGAAACGATATGACCTTTGTATATCTAGCATAGTAACTTCCTTATATTCATTTTGATTTCCTAATATTTTTAACATATTGGTTTCATAGACTTCCTGTTCCATTATTACAATATTGGAACCTTTATCACTTTTCATGTATCTGTAATGCTCGGTTGAACCCCTAAGGTTCTCTAATGCTGTCCTTTCACCTTTTGTAAGGTTGTCAACAAAATAGTTCTTAGTGTTAAACACCTTATTGATGTCAGCTATACACATTTCTTCAAACACTTTTATCGTGTTGTGTAATTTTGGAGTGTAACTTGAAGGTTTGAAAAAAACACTTTCAGTAGGCCTTAAACCATGCATAACATATGTTAGATTGATTTTTCTAGTGAATTTTTTTATATCAACTACTGTCCTACTATAACTTCCCCTATTACAAGGTACAAAATTCAAACCATATTTTAGCACATTGATTTCAATTTCACTGAAAGTATGTCCAGATAAATTAATAACATTAAAACAATCATTGCATTCATTTAAATTTCGTCCTCTGACGAGTTTGACCCCAAAAAAGTTTTACTGCGTGTTAATACAGTACTCTTATTGATGTTACTGTTGCCATGACTGTTAATAGATGTTTTTCTATTTTGTACCCCCTCCTTATTAGTCCCCTTAGGTTTTAAAATACCATTGTTTTCCCTCCTTTTGTTCTGAACATTTTCTTCACTACTACAACCAGCTAGTTCATCCTCTACAATTATGTCAGTTGCTTCATTTTCAAAAACAGCATTATTTCTATGACTATCTTGTGTTAAACATTCAGTATACACATTTTTATCTGAATTAAAAGCTGCACTCCTATTGTAGTTTCCTTGTGAAACCACAGCTTTATCATTATAGGAGCGTTTGTCCAAAGAAAACATTGTCGTTTTTTTATACTTATTTTCACTTCCATTGGAACCTCTATTAATAGCAAAGTTATCATATGCTTTTCTATTTTTATACACAGCAATGTCCCGGTCTAATTTCTGATGTTTTCTATTAGTTACTTCAAGGGAATGCTGTTGCACTTCCTTCGTAACTCTTGAAAAAAATGTCCGGTAGATTTCTTCACTACTGTTACTACTCAGCCGTTTTTCAAATTCAGTAATTTCATTTCTCAGAAGCTCCATTTTGTGTTTGTTATTTTCGATTAGCAGCTTTAAGAAATTTAAACCAGCTTCATTGAAAAAAGCTACTAAGGTATTAAACATTGTACTACCCAAACTAACTCCGTTTGGGCATTTAAAAAACCTTAAACCTTTCGGTACTATACCGAGTTCAATACAATATTTAAAGTAACAGTTTTCTAAATGGAGCGACTTGTACCTTTTTAATAGTTTAGTTAACTGTTCTTGTTCACCACTTGATGGTCCTTGATGGAAAAGTTCAGGGCATTCCCGTATAGTAAGAAAAGGATTTTCATCTTGGTTTAGCAGCTGCTGACAACCCACAGTCTTACTGTCACGAGCGGAAAAAGGCAAACGTCTCTTTGCTTCTCGTTCGTGCAGTCCTTCTCTGTCTTGGGCGGGACTTCCGATTTCCAATACAGTTCCCAGTTCTTGTTCAAAACCATTTGGACTTGATATCTGAATAACATTTTCGGTTCCATTGGATCTGTTCAACAAAGTTTTTAGAGATCCTCGTATATCTAAAAGCGTCGCTAATAACAAATTGTTCATTTTTTCAGTTTCCGATGACGGTGTTGAATGTATAGTCATATTCAACAAGGAATCATCAGCCACTTCTGCCATATTAGCTGGATAAACAGTTAAAAGTACAATAGCCAAACAAGACAAATAAATAAACAAATAGCAGAAACAGTGGCTTCCAGCAATGAACTCCAAATACTCCAAAAAATAGCGTACAGAATCTTTAATTACCGCTTTCATCAACTGACTTCCTCAGAATACTTGATACAAAAAGAACACACCCTTAATTAGAAATCATTATGGCAGCTCAGACTACTTGTCCTTTTACAACCAATTTTTTCTGATTGTCAGGGTGGTTGGAGTACGTTACTTTTCTAAAAATGGTGGCCACATAACATTGTCTGACACAATCCTTGCTTAAGCATATATCCAGATAGACAATCCTTTCTTTTTGGAAATCACTTGTAAATTTTAAGAAATTTTAAGCAATTAGTAGTATTGTTCATGAGGAATGGAGAAAAAGTGTTTTGGTACCGATTTTTAAGAATAAGGGTGATGTGCAGAGCTTTAGTAACTACAGTGGGATTAAACTGATCAGTCACATCATGAAGTTATGGGAAAGAGTAGTGGAAGCTAGGTTAAGAAGGGAGGTGATGATTAGTGCTCAGCAGTATGATTTCATGCCAGGAAAGAGCACTACAGATGTGATGTTTGCTCTGAGAGTGTTGATGTAGAAGTACAGAGAAGGTCAGAAGGAGTTGCATTGTGTCTTTGTGGATTTAGAGAAAGCATATGACAGGGTGCATAGAGAGGAGTTGTGGTATTGTATGAGGAAGTCTGGAGTGTCAGAGAAGTATGTAAGAGTGGTACAGGATATGTACGAGGGTAGTGTGACAGTGGTGAGGTCTGCAGTGGGAGTGACGGATGCAATTAAGGTGGAGGTGGGATTACATCAAGGATCAGCTCTGAGTCCTTTCTCATTTGTAGTGGTGATGGACAGGTTGACAGACGAGATCAGACAGGAGTCCCCGTGGACTATGATGTTTGCAGATGACATTGTGATCTGTAGTGAGAGTAGGGAACAGGTGGAGGAGACCCTGGAGAGGTGGAGATATGCTCTAGAGAGAAGAGGAATGCAGGTGAGCAGGACAAAGACAGAATATATGTGTGTGAATGAGAGGGAGGATAGAGGAATGGTGAGGATGCAGGGAGTAGAGGTGGCTAAGGTGGATGAGTTTAAGTACTTGGGATCAACAGTTCAGAGTAATGGTGAGTGTGGAAGAGAGGTGAAGAAGAGAGTACAGGCAGGATGGAGTGGGTGGAGAAGAGCGTCAGGAGTGATTTGTGACAGACTAGTACCAGTAAGAGTGAAAGGGAAGGTCTACAAGAGGGTAGTGAGACCAGCTATGTTATATGGGTTGGAGACAGTGGCATTGACAAAAAGGCAGGAGTCAGAGCTTGACGTGGCAGAGTTGAAGATGTTAAGATTTGCACTGGGTGTGATGAGGATGGACAGGATTAGGAATAAGTATATTAGAGGGTCAGCCCAGGTTGGAAGGTTTGAAGACAAAGCCAGAGAGGCAATATTACATTGGTTTGGACAAGTGCTGAGGAGGGATGCAGAGTATATTGGGAAAAAGATGCTAAGGATGAAACTGCCAGGTAACAGGAAAAGAGGGAGGCCTAAGATAAGGTTTATGGATGTGGTGAGTGGGGACATGCAGATGGTTGGTGTGACAGAGCAAGATGCAGAGGACAGGAAGAAATGGAAACAGTTGATCTGCTGAGGTGACCCCTAATGGGAGCAGCCAAAAGAAGAAGAAGAAAAGTATTGTTCATGTAATCAACAAATTCTTTAAAATAACCTTGTTACCTTTGAAAATAACAAAAATATCATCAAGGTATTAGGTATAAAAATAAATATGTTCCAAGAAAGGGTTGTTCCTTAGGATAAATTCCTTTTCCCAAAAGACCATAACCAGAGTGAAAAAGCTAGCCCCACATGATGATCCCATAGCAGCACCCACGATCTGCAAATAATAGGAGTCATGGAATAGAAAAAAGTTGTTAGTGAGTATTAGGTCCAAAAACTCTTGGACCAAATATAATTCCTCATTGTCAATACCCTTCTGCACTAACAACTGACTGACCCAATCTATATCTAGGTCATGTGGGATCACCACGTACAAATCCTTCATGTCTACAGTTGCAAAATTAAAATCTTCCTTGAACGGTAATCCAGTAACATTAGCCAAGAAAGACCAAGAATCCTTACATACTTGCAATTCATCAGTCAAAAACCGTTAAGTATATTATCCACAAATTTGGCCATAGGATAAGTTATGGAATTGCGTCCATTGACTATCGAACGTAAAGGGAGATTTTTCAAATCCTTGTGAATCTTAGGTATTCCAAAGATAACTGGAATTTGTAGTGCTGGAACTGTTAAATAATTAAAAATATCTAAGGATATACGTGCTTCAATGAACAAATCATTGAAAAAACATCCTGATTTTCTTATATGCACCATTAAGTTCATTTAAGGACACCGGCTTATATTTGTTAGTTTCTAACATTAGGTTCATTTTCACCTTATAAGCATCATTATCAAAGATGACTATACCCCCCTCCTTTATCAGGTTATGAAATTCGTAAACCACTGGTAAGTAAATTTGTTAACATTCTTTCATCAAAATTCAAGGTATTATTATTAGACATGGTAAAAGCATTTTTAAATAACTTGATATTTCTTAAATCAAACACAAATATGTTCAAAATCTGCCAAGGTGGGATTCGAGACTGGGTTAAATGTACTATTCACATGAAACACATTACTATTATTACTAGTATTTGCAGCCAGAATCAGTTTCAAATTCAGCTTCCTATTGAACGACTTCAAACCAGTTATTGTTTTAGCGAAATCCAAACTCCTAGAGAGTACAAAAGTCATGCCCCTTGCTAAAACATCAGCTAACTCAGTACCAACAAAAAGGAAGAATAGTTAAATACTTTAAAGTCACTAGTAGAATTATAAATAATCTTCAACTGTTTATCCTCGTCTGAAGATGAATTATGTGGGTTGTAGTCCAACAAAAAGTCATTACACTTACCAAAAGGGGTAAAAGCTGTACATTATCTCTGAGCTTGCAGCTGATTCCTGCGGTTCCTCTTCCTGTTGTTCTTGTAAGCCGGGTTCTGTTGGACAGAATTGTAGTCCCCCTGAAAATTCTGAACATTTCCTGCTTTGTTTAATTGTGAAAAAGAGCTAGTAGAAGTGTGAGCGTTGTTATTAAATCTGTTGTTCTTCAGTCTCTCACTACATCAGGGGCCCTCAGGTGGAAGCTGAATGTTCTGTCCCTCTGTGCTTTGATTTGGGCCTGATTTGTCATCGCACACTAACTTCTCTGCATCATGAGTGCTTTCGGCATTATAATTGGTTGTAGTACCTGTCACTCCCCACTGCTGTGATCCAGGAGGGTGTGGATAAGCTGTTTACTTACTGTATTCCCCTGGGTCTATATCAGAACACCGAAAGTTCACATTTGCGAATGTCTTACATCGACCCCTAATCAGCGAACGCTGACAACATCGAACATGCAGAACAGCAAATTTTTTCCTAGGGAAAAAAATGTGCTGTTCCAAAACACATACACACAACACAATCACATCAAACAAACAGAAATCCACACACATACACCCATAATCTTACAGCTAACCCTATACTAAACTGTACAAACACCACTAACTATTTATTTTATTTATTTATTTATTTGCATTTGTTTAACCAGGATAGTCCATTGGACCCGAAGAACCCATTTTCAATGGAGTCCTAGGGAGAAAAGCTCCACATACAGATTACATAAAGATGAGGATATACATATACATTATATTTGAGTTAAACTTTGTACAATGCATGTGATTAAACATGTAGAGAGAGCTAAAAAAACACAGGTTATACGGGCTATGCTATATATATATATATATATATATATATATATATATATATATATATATATATTTTTTTTTTGAGGAGAGTCAGTTAGTATGCTGGTAGCCAATGAGTAATGCTACCTGGGATTTTGGTGACAGAAGAAAAGTAGTAGTGTAAAGAGTAGGTTATGACAGAAGAGAAAAGTAGTAGTGTAAAGAGTAGGTTATGAGGGGTGAGAGCAGGAGCATGCCCATGTGGAGGTTAGATGGGAGTGGAGTGATTTTTTAAAGGCTGGGAGGCTTGTATGGAATGGAGGAGGAAGGGAGTTCCATAAGCGTGCTAGTGAGAAGGACAGGAGGTTTTGTCCAGGAGGGTGGAGGGGTCTGTGAATTTCTATCCACTTACCTTAACCCAAACATTAACACTAAGGTCCGTCACTATCACACACTCACCTCACCTACACCCTAACCCTAACTCATCTAACCCACATCCAATGGCACACTTACCTGAACCCGAACCATAACTTTCCACTACAGAGCTGAAAATAGCGAAATGACAGAAATGGAGAACTGAATTCTTTCCCTAGGAAAAAAATTGGTTATCTGTCATTTCGCTATTTTCAGCGGTCGCTGAATAGGGGTCAATGTAAGAACATTCAAAAGGATGAACTTTCGATGTTCTGAAATAGACCCGTATTCCCCCTTTTCTGTATTTAATTTCTTAACTTTAGTAGCCCTTAATTTTAAAATGTGTGCATCAGTGCTACTAAAGATTCGATCATAGTCATACTTGTATCTGTTAAAATCATTATCAGATTTAACAGATATGTCCAAGTCATGTATCTCTACCTCCAAATCTTTAATTTGTTCATTGTAATGCCTAAGCATTACATTAAATGTATCCCCTGTTGATTGAACAAATTAATAAGTTCAACATGGAATAGGGAGTCTGGAATAAGTCCTGTGGGTTAACACCATGTCCTCAACCCCTTCGGGACTATATTCCTTTTGATACATTCATAGAAGTATATTACTTCAAGCTGTAGTTTCTTTAGCTTGAAGGATTTAGAATCCAAACTTTTTAAACTAGTGGCTATGCTTGTTGGCGAGTTGATGTTAAATCCAGTATTGTTAACAGGGTTACATATATTTAAATTTGGCATGAGTTATAACCACCGTTGTAAGCTGCAGACAGTATTCAAGCTGCTATTGCTTTGGGGGATGAAGCTTGCAAAGCCTGCCCTTGTAAACCAGGTGCATGTCTGGCTATATTGCTCTTCTGGTTCGAGTCTGCAGGGGTAAAGAACTCTCCCACACCCAGTGACTCACCTCGCATGTTGGAATTCTCCGCTCAGTGACTTCGATCATTGTATCCAAAAGCTGCTAAGGCTGAAGGGGGGACGGGCGACCTTCCAAGCCATTTTTAGAAGCAGTAGTTTTAACAGAACTATTCACTACTATTGTAGCGAAGTCATCCATTTTCCTATTAAGAGCATAAATCAGGCATGTTAGGGCACCAATATCCTGAATAGGGGTCGAATCCAGAACTTCATCTGGGAACAAAGAAGGAGTACCAAACTCAAAATCCATAGCCATGACAGAAAAAATTAACTAATGAATAATAAAACAAACAAACTAAAAAAATTTAAAAAATGGCACAGGACAAGGTAGCACCCAAAATGAAACAAATATTTAATCCAGATAAAGTAAGCGCTTTCGTACAGGATAGTACTTGTACTTCCTCAGATAAAAGTAAAATCACAACAGGATCATTACATTTATATACATCCTCCCAAGATACAACCCTAGCTAGTTAGAATCACATGATCAATTAAGCAATTAATTAACTACAAATATAAACAATACCAAATACAAAAAATGTAAAAAATACCAGCGTAAGTAAAAAAAAAAAATATATATATATATATATATATATATATATGTAATTGAAAAATAATATAATATACATATATCATAAAAATGTTTCGGCAAAATTAAAGGCAGTACTGTTGTTCTGAATGATTATGTTATAGTAAAAATTAATATTATTCATTAAAAAACCTATATATATGGTTCCCTATCTGAAGCCTGAAACACTATAAGCCTGAAAATCAAAATCCTGAAAACTATAGACTGAAAGTTAAAAATCCTGAAAGACCAAAATCCTGAAACTCAAAATCCTGAAAACACAAAATGGACATACTGACGTCATTGTGGCTTTGCTATTGTTAGCCCTGGGGTGTTGGGTCATGCGTTGGGTTCAGGTAAGTGTGCGGTTGGTTTTATGTTAGGGTTAGGGGCGGTTTAAGTGAGTTAGGGTTAGGGCGCAGGTTAGGCATGTATGCAATAGTGACAAATATTGGGGTTAGCGGTTTAAGTGAGTTAGGGTTAGGTGGGTCAGGTGAGTGTGTGATAGTGACGGACCTTAGGGTTAGGGTCAGGGTCAGTTGGTAGATATTAGTGCCTTTATAGTGACATATTAGCATTATTTGTGTTTTCAGGATTTTGAGTTTCAGGATTTTGGTCTTTCAGGATTTTGAACTTTCAGTCTATAGTTTTCAGGATTTTGATTTTCAGGCTTATAGTGTTTCAGGCTTCTGATAGGGAACCATATATATATATATATATATATATATATATATATATATATATATATATATATATAGAATACATATGTTGAAACACAAATAGGAAATATAAATGTTGCTATGAAAAACATAAATTAGGGATATAATTGTGAAAGCATATCCCAAAAGACGAGTACCTATAGATAATCAACTGTAATTGAAAAATAATATAATATACATATATCATAAAAATGTTTCGGCAAAATTAAAGGCAGTACTGTTGTTCTGAATGATTATGTTATAGTAAAAATTAATATTATTCATTAAAAAATACTGTTCATTAAAAAATACCATACATCAGTATTAGTGGCTCCCTATCTAATAAGGCTTCTAAGTTTCAATATACATGTTGTGGAACACATTTCACTGATGCCAGGATACCTAAATGCATCACATCTGAGTTGCCACAGCAGCTCACATCTCTCTAACCATTAAGAGATGGGGCCACCCCTTATATTGTTGATCACCTGATCTATCACCCTAAAATTAAAACTTTGGTCAGGGAAGTTTATTATATGCTTAGCAAGGGCATTCTCAGCTTTCTTGTTCCTAATTGCATATGTGTGTTCATATACCCTGTCCCTGAGTCTCCTATCAGTCTTTCCTATATAGAAGACAGGGCAAACTTTACACTTAGCCAGGTAAATAATACTCCTTGTATTACAATTAAATCTGCCATTACAGGAGAATCTCATATCCCTGACAGTGAAAGAAAGACCTGTGTTAACAAATTTACAGTACGGGCATGACTCACATTTAAACATACCTTTTATTCTAGAGTTGTTGGTTCTTTTAACCTCCAACATAGATTTCAAATTCAGTCCCCTTTTATATATTACCAAAGGTTTACTAGGTAAATTATTCCTGACATTCTCATCAGCTGTTATCAAGTCCCAGTTCTTACACAAAATGTGCTTGATCACATAGGCCTCATTACAAAAAGGGGTAATAAAGGTGGATGCAAAATCAGAAGTAGAGTTAGAAATTGGTCCACTAAGATATACACCGGACCCATTCAAAATGTCCACTTCACTCAACCGAGAGTCATTCGGAATGGCCTTGAAGTGACCAGCCAACCTTTTAGAAGTAACTTCTAACAGGATATCCTCGAATAGTGAATGTGGGTAACCATATTTCAAGTACATATCCTTTTGAAACTGGCATTCTACCAAAAAATCAGTATAATTAGAAATCATCATGGCAGCTCAGACTAGTTGTCCTTTTACAACCGATTTTTTTCTGATGGTCAGGTGGGAACTAGAGAAATGCAGTAAAGAATTGGAGTACGTTTCTTTTCTAAAAATTGTGGCCACATATCATTATCTGACACAATCCTTGCTTAAGCATATATCCAGATAGGAAATCCTTTCCTTTTGGAAATCACTCGTAAATTTTAAGAAATTAGTAGTATTTTTCATGTATTCAATAAATTCATTAAAAATAACCTCCTTACCTTTGAAAATAACAAAAATATCATCAAGGTATTGGGTATAAAATTTTTTTTAAACTAGTATTTTTTTACATTTTTTGTATTTGGCATTGTTGATATTTGTAGTTATTTGTTTAATTGATCACGTGATTCTAACTAGCTGGGATTATATCTTAGAAGGATGTATTTCAATGTAATTTATTTTTATTTATTTATTTTACATTTGTTGACCGGAATAGTCCAACTGGATTAATGTCTATTTTCAGCAGAACACCAGGGAGAAAAGCTCCAAGGTAGATAGATACAGTAAAAACAAAGAAGGCATATTACAGATATGATATTTACAAAAACAACATACGCAGGCAGGAACAGACAATATCACAAGTTTGAGTTACCCCTGGTAACAGTCAGGGGTAAAAATTAAACAGTTTTTGATTAATAGATTATACACATTCATGGTGAGAGTTAACCAGGTAATGTTCCTTTTGTGATTTTACTTTTGTCTGAGGAAGCACAGGTACTATCCTGTACGAAAGCGCTTACTTTATCTGGATTAAATATTTGTTTCATTTTGGGTGCTATCTTGTCCTGTGCCATTTTTTGAATTTTTTTAGTTTGTTTGTTTTGTTATTCGTTAGTTAGCTTTTTCTGTTATGACTATGGATATTAAGTTTGGCACTCCTTTGTTCCCAGAGGAAGTTCTGGATTCAAACTCTATTCGGGACATTGGTGCCTTAACATGCCTGATTTATGCTCTTAATAGGAAAGTGGACAACTTGGCTACAATAGTATTGAATAGCTCTGTTAAAACTACTGCTTCTACCAACAGCTTGGAAGGTCGTCCGTCCTCCTCTTCAGCCTTAGCAGCTCCTGGTTCCAATGATCAAAGTCACGGAGCAGAGAATTCCAACATGCGAGGTGAGTCACCGGGTGTGGGACAGTTCTTTTTCCCCTGAGACTCAAACCAGAACAACAAAACAGCCAGACATGCCCCTAGTTTACAAGGGCAGGCTTTGCAAGCTTCACAACCTCAATGCAATAGCAGCTTGAATACTGTCTGCAACTTACAATGGTGGTTACCACCCATGCCAAATTTAAATATATGTAACCCTTTTAACAATACTGTTTTTAACGTCAACTCACCAATAAGCATAGTCACTAATTTAAAAAAGTTTGGATTCTAAATCTTTCAAGCTAAAGAAACTACAGCTTGAAGTAATATACTTCCATGAATGTATCGAAAGGAATATAGTCCCGAAGGGGCTGATGACATGGTGACACAAGACTTATTCTGGACTCCCCATTCCATGTTGAACTTATCAATTTGTTCAATCAACAGGGGATACAGTTAATGGAATGCTTTATTAGGCATTACAATGAGCAAATTAAGGATCTGAAGGTAGAGATACATGACTTAGACATATCTGTTAAATCTGATAATGATTTTAACAGATACAAGTATGGCTATGATCGAATCTTTAGTAGCACTGATGCACAAATTTTAAAATTAAAGGCTACTAAAGTTAAGAAATGAAATATAGATGAGGGGGAATACAGTAGGAAAGCAGCTTATCCACGCCCTCCTGGATCACAGCAGTGGGTAGTGACAGGTACTACAACCAATTATAATGCCAGAAGCACTCATGTTGCAGAGATGTTAGTGTGGGTTGACAAATCATGCCCAATTCAAAGCACAGAGGGAGAGAACATTCAGCTTCCACCTCTGAGCCCCCGACGTGAGAGTCTGCAGAACAACAGATTTAGTAACAACGCTCACACTTCTACTAGCTCTTTTTCGCAATTAAACAAACCAGAAAATGTTCAGAATTTTCAAGGTGACTACAATTCCGTCCAACAGAACCTGGCTTACAAGAGCAACAGGAAGAGGAACCGCAGGAAACAGTGAGAAGCTTGAAGATAATGTACAGCTGTTTTACCCCTTTTGGTGAGTGTAATGACTTTTTGTTGGACTACAACTCACACAATCCGACTTCAGAGGGAGATAAACAGTTGAAGGTTATTTATAATTCTACTAGTGACTTTAAAATATTTAAATATTCTTCCTTTTTTGTTGGTACTGCATTAGTTGATGTTTTAGCAAGGGGCATGACTTTTGTACCCTCTAGGAGTTTGGTTTTAGCTTGATTTGATGTTGCTCACAAGGAAGCTGAATTTAAAACTGGTTCTGGGTACAAATACTAGTAATAACAGTATCCAAAGAAAACCAAGTCAAGCCAAAAGGAAACCACAAAGCAGTGCTTTAATAATCCAAATAAAAGTAAAACAGAGAATGGTTAAGTGCTTTCGTCTGTCAAGTCAGACATCTTCAGAACCACCCATATTAAACTCAAAGTTCTGCTTAAAAACATTCAAAGAAACATGCCCCTCCAAAACAACCAATGCATTTAAAGAAACATGCTTACAATAAATACATGTAAAGAATTGAAATAATTTAAAATAGTACAAAATAGTAAAAAGTAGTTAAAAACACTTACATTTCCAAAGCCCTTCTCTTTAATTCACTAGAAATAGAAATGTTATCATTTAACCCTGGTGGGTATGCAGCATTGAATTTAAGCTGCCATTTCATTTCCTTCCTAAGTAATTCATTTTCCCAATCTCACCAGTGTGGTGCAAAACCTGCTGTTCCAAAATTAAAAACACAAACTTATTAAAATTTAAACAATATAATGAATGTCAAGCAAGTGCACTTTTGTTGTCCCTTCTTCTAATACTGTAAATATGTTGCTATATCTTTTGTTTAAGGGAATTGTTGATTTTACCAATATAAAATGCATTGCATGAGCAACAAGTAGCTAAATAAATAATTATCTTTGTGTTGCAGTTTAAAAATGTACCCATATTCCATGTTTTGATCTTATTAAGCACCTCGCCATCTTTATTAACATTAATATACGTAAAATATGTACAATGTTTGCATTTTCTTGTAGTGGGGACACCATATGTTCCAGTAAAGCCTTCAAATTACTTCTATTTTTATAAGTAAAGGTCGGTCTGGAAATAAATAAGTGACAAATGTCACTACCAGCTTGTAATAAATTCCAGTTGTTCGAAATATATTTTTTCAAAACATCTAGCTTCTACCGTATAATGCATAAACATGTTATTAACCTTAAATGGTTCAATTTCCCTAGTGGTGTCCAAACTTGGTGCATTACTTTGATGGCCAAGCCCAAACTTAATAATGGGAGCATATTTGTTTTGTCTACCCATCCAAATGTCATTGCCTATAGAGTCCAAATGTTCAGGTGGATGCCCCCTCTCCTTAAATATGTCCTTCGCAAAATTAAATTCTATCAGACAGTCCCCGTTGTCTGATGTCAGTCTAGAAACCTGGATTAATTGGCTTCTCACAATGCCTTTTTTCCCGTGCATAGGATGGCTACTAGTAAAATATAAATAAGCATTACAAAATGTTGGCTTCCTATATATTCTAGTTTTTAAAGTGCCATCACTTTGTTTAGAAAAATTAATATCCAAATAGTTAATACTCGTTTTGTCTGCCACATAAGAAAATCTCAGAAAATCAGTACTCTCCTGCATAAAACTGATAAATTTGTCTAAATCATCCTGTGTCCCTGTCCAAATAAAAAACAAATCATCCAGGTACCTATAATAAGTCAAACAATACTTGAAAAATACTGAACTAAAGAATAAGTGCAATTCCCACCATAACATAACAGCATTGGCAAAGAGGGGGGAACATGAAGCACTCATGACCACCCCACCCCATTGCATTGTTTGTAATATTCTCCTTCGAAGTATAAAAAGTTATTATTCAACACCAAATCCATAAAAGAAACCAACATTTCTTGGTCAGCTATATTGAGTCCCCTATGGGATAATAAAATGTTCTTAAACCATTCAAGTCCCATTTCCTGTGGTATAACAGTATATAAACTGTATACATCACATGTAACTAATAGTGCCTCTTGGGGAATAATAACCATCTGTAATTTGTTTAACAGATCCCATGAATCCTTAAGGATGTGTGTGCTGGACTTGAACAAAAGTTTCAGTTTAGTGTCAATATACTTTGCAAGGGGTTCAGTAACGGACCCCCTGAATGCCACAATTGGGCAGAGGGGTGGGTCTAACATGTTAGAATGGATTTTGGGTATGTCGAAAATCTTGGAAGTGACTGGTCTATCAACATACAAAAATTCATACAAAGGTCTGGAAATAATATCAAAAAGCAACAATTCATCAAGGACCACTTTAACAGACCTATAAGCAAGATTGACTTCATTCAAGGACACTTGGTTGTAAACCTCCTCATCATTTAACAACCTCAGCATCCGCCCGCAATAATCATGCAGTTCCATTATAATCAGACCCCCCCCCCCCTTGTCTGGTTTCATGTAACATAAATTAGTGTTTTGTTTTAATTCATTCAACAAGTGAACTTCATTTGCTGATAGATTAAAATATCTAGTTGTACTTGTGTTCAAAACTGTTCAAATGTCACGTTCAGATTGTCCAAAAACATTAATAAGGGGGTGTTGTGATGGGTTAAAAGTACTACTACTACATTTAAATTCATTCCTATTCGTAGTAGGTTGCATATTTCCATTAATCATCGCACTAAAGTTCATTTTCCTACAAAACAATCTTAGTTCCAACAAAATGTCTTCAGCACGAGCCTTAGAAGCAGGAATAAAATTAAAACCTTTCAACAACAATTTGTGATTTTCTGGCCCAACAATCAAAGAAGAAAAATTGTAGATGGTAAAATTAAAAAAAAGAAGTGATGTTGACAGTACCTGTTTGAATATTAACCAAGTCCAATGGGGAACTAGACACATCTACATCCGCCTGGTGGTGTGGCGGTCGTTGTAATAATCGTTCCTGTACCCACTCCCCTTGTTGTTGCTGTTGTATTGAGAATGCCCCACTAGCCTCTCCAAGTGTCGTGGGGCTTGATGTCCTAAAGGGACATTTCCTCATGGAATGTCTTGGTCCACTTCATGATTAGTCCCACCAGTATCATTTCTGTATGTTTGTTGTACTTTGGGGAGGGGTACACATTTTTCCTTTTATAATCTTCGTCGTCCCTCATCAATTTCTTGTCTTTCCTAACCTTAACATTAATTAAATTGTGTTCCACAGTCTGAAAGGTATGATTAAACTTAGATATGTAGTCAGGGAACTGGACATCCACAGTAACAGAGTTCACTAGTTTATCAATATGTTGTTTAAGTTCAACCATTTTTCTTTTATTGTCCTTAGTAATTAGTAATAACAGTAGTATGTTTCATGTGAATAGTACATTTAACCCAGTCTTGAATTCCACCTTGGCAGCTTTTGAACATATTTTTGAGTTTGATTTAAGAAATATGAAGTTATTAAAAATGTTTTTACCATGTCTAATAATAATAACTTGAATTTTGATGAAAGAATGTTAGTAATAAATTTAACTACCAGTGGTTTACAAATTTCCCAACCTGATAAAGGAGGGGGTATAGTCATCTTTGATAAAGATGCTTATAAGGTGAAAATGAAGCTAATGTTAGAAACTGACAACTATAAGCTGGTGTTCTTAAATGAAGTTAATGGTGCATATAAGAAAATCAGGACGTTTTTAAATTATTTGTTCATTGATGCACATATATCCTTAGATATTTTTAATTATTTAACAGTTCCAACACTACAAAGTCCTGTTATCTTTGGAATACCTAAGATTCACAAGAGTTTGAAAAATCTCCCTTTACATCCGATAGTTAATGGATGCAATTCCATAATTTATCCTATGGCCAAATTTGTGGATAATATACTTAAATGGTTATTGACTGATGAATTGCAAGTATGTAAGGACTATTGGTCTTTTTTGGCTAATGTTAATGGACTGGCGTTCAAGGAAAATTTTAATTTTGCAACTGTAGACGTGAAGCATTTGTACATGGTGATCCCACACGATCTAGGTATAGATTGGGTCAGTCAGTTGTTAGTGCAGAAGGGCATTGACAATGAGGAATTATATTTGGTCCAGGAGTTTCTGGACCTAATACTTACTAATAACTTTTTTCTATTTGATGACTCCTATTATTTGCAGACCAAGGGTGTTGCTGTGGGATCACCGTGTGGAGCTAGCTTTTCCAATATGGTTATGGTCTTTTGGGAAAAGGAATTTATCCTAAGGAACAGCCCTTTCTTGGAACATATTTATTTTTATACCCAATACCTTGATGATATTTTTGTTATTTGCAAAGGTAACAAGGTTATTTTTAATGAATGTATTGATTACATGAACAATACTACTAATTTCTTAAAATTTACGAGTGATTTCCAAAAGGAAAGGATTTCCTATCTGGATATATGCTTAAGCAAGGATTGTGTCAGACAATGTTATGTGGCCACCATTTTTAGAAAAGAAACGTACTCCAATTCTTTTCTGCATTTCTCTAGTTCCCACCCTGACCATCAGAAAAAATCAGTTGTAAAAGGACAACTAGTCCGAGCTGCCAGGATGATTTCTAATTATAATGATTTTTCTGGCAGAATGCCAGTTTCTAAAGGATATGTTTCTAAAATGTGGTTGCCCACATTCACTATTGGAGGGTATCCTGGCAGAAGTTACTTCTAAAAGGTTGGCTGGTCACTTCAAGGCCATTCTGAATGACTCTCGGTTGAGCGAAGTGGAAGTTTTGGATGGGTCCAGTGTATATCTTAGTGGACCAATTTCTAACCCTGCTTATGATTTTGCATCCACCTTTATTACCCCTTTTTGTAATGAGGCCTATGTGATCAAGCACATTGTGTGTAAGAAATAGGACTTGATAAAAGCTGATGTGAATGTCAGGAATAATTTACCTAGTAAACCTTTGGTAATATATAAAAGGGGACTAAATTTGAAATCTATGTTGGAGGTTAAAAGAACCAACAACTCTAGAATAAAAGGTATGTTTAAATGTGAGTCATGCCCCTACTGTAAATTTGTTAACACAGGTCTTTCTTTCAGTGGCAGGGATATGAGATTCTCCTGTAATGGCAGATTTAATTGTAATACAAGAAGTATTATTTACCTGGCTAAGTGTAAAGTTTGCCCTGTCTTCTATAAAGGAAAGACTGATAAGAGACTCGGGGACAGGGTATATGAACACACATATGTAATTAGGAGCAAGAAAGCTGAGAATGCTCTTGCTATGCATATAATAAACTTCCCAGACCACAGTTTTGATTTTAGGGTGACAGATCAGGTGATCAACAATATAAGGGGTGGCCCCATCTCTTTATGGTTAGAGAGATGTGAGCTGCTGTGGCATCTCAGATGTGATGTGTTTAGGTATCCTGGCATCAATGAAATGTGCTCCATAGCATGTATATTGAAAATTAGAAGCCTTATCAGACAGCGAGCCACTGTTGTTGATGTATGGTATTTTTTAATGAACAGTGCTTTTTAATGAATAATATTAATTTTACTATAACATAATCATTCAGAACAACAGTACTACCTTTTTAATTTTGCAGAAACATTTTTATGATGTATGTGTATTATTTTTCAATTACAGGTGATTATCTATAAGTACTTGTCTTTTGGTATATTCTTTCACATTTATATCCCTTATTTATGTTTTTTATATCAACATTTATATTTCCTATTCATGTTTCAACATATGTATTGTATGTATATATATATATATATATATATATATATATATTTTTTTTTTTTACTTAAACTAGTATTTTTTACATTTTTTGTATTTGGTATTGTTTATATTTGTAGTTAATTAATTGTTTAATTGATCATGTGATTCTAACTAGCTGGGGTTGTATCTTGGGAGGATATATATAAATGTAATGATCCTGTTGTGATTTTACTTTTGTCTGAGGAAGCACAGGTACTATCCTGTACGAAAGCGCTTACTTTATCTGGATTAAATATTTGTTTCATTTTGGGTGCTACCTTGTCCTCTGCCATTTTCTCAGTGAAGTGTTGGTTGATTTGAAACATTTTGTTAGGAACATTTATTTAAAGATACTTTGTGGTACTGCTTTACAGCAAGTGGTTTCATTTAAGAAACCTAGTCAGTTAGTTCCTTTTAATGGGCCATTGGCAGAGGCTTTCCTTAAAACATGTGAGTAAGATATTTATAACACCTTAACTAATATACAGCAGATCATTTTATGACCTCTGATGAATGCATTACCTTCCGTGAACTTATTACATCTAGTTCTCTGCAAATTCAACCTGCAGAAAAAGGAGGTGCAATAGCTGTGATGGACAGCTCTGCCTACTTGGATAGTATGAATAGCAAGCTAGCTGATGCCTCTACTTATAAAGTGCTTGCTAAATATTAACTGAATAATCTTATTAGAAAGGTTTCTACTTGCATACATGATCTTTTGATGGAAAGTTCTGCAAATCGTGACTTATAAGAATTTTTCACTGTGGAACATTCTGCTACTTCTGTTTATATCTTAAGATTCTCCCAGATCCACCAATGAGACCAATAGTGTCTGGTCATGGATAGGTGACTGAACCTTATTCCATTTATGTGGAAAAGATGTTGCACCCCCTTTTGAACAACACTGACACTATTCTAACAGATGCTAAACATGTTTATCGACTTTAGCTGGTTGAAGGACTGTCATGCTAATGATTTTGTTTTGGTTACTGTGGATGTACATTTTTTATTTACAGTAATATTTAATGATCTAGTTTTTGATTTTGTCAGATGTTTTCTATCAAAACATTCTCAGTATTGTGTTGGCAGGAAAAATTTGATTTGTATGCTGCTTGAAATTATTTTAGAGAATAATGTGTTCTTATTTAACGAAGTGTTTCACTTGCAGAAAGCTGGCTTAGCTATAAGCACAATGTGCTCTAATAGCTATGCAAATATGGTTCTAGCATACTGGGAATCATTATATGTGCTTAATAAAAACAATTTCTTTAAGAGATTTATTCCTTATTATTGTTGCTTTGTGACTATGTTTTTTTTCATCTGAGCTGGGTCCCTTGATGTTTTAAATGAGTTTGCAGACTATTTACACAGTACTACATCATTTTTAAGATTTACAATGAAGTACTCTAGTAATTGTATGGAGTTTTTAGATACACTCATAAGTAAAACTGATGCTGGCTTATCTACAAGTTTGTATAAGAAGCCATGCAGGAAGAATAATATTCTCCGTTGTATTGTATGCATCCTGGACATGTACATAAAAATGTCCTTAAGAATCAATTTTATAGAGTGGCCAGGCTTAATGATAACAATGATATTATACTACATGCATTTAAAGAATTGAAAACTGAATTTCTGCATACAGGCTATAATGAGAGTGAAATTAACTGTGCTACTAATGAGGTTTTGATGCAAGGACATGATTTAGCAAGACCGGATTTTTATGCAATGGATGGAATACCCCCACAAATAAGTAATGTAACTGCTAATAAACTTAGAATGAATTTGACTGTCAAATGGTCTGCAACATATCTGCAATATTGTAAAGAAGAATTGGTCTGTTCTAATGACAGATAAAATGCTTTTAGGTGATATACCACAGTTTTGTTTTAAGAACAGTATCTAATTAAAAAGGAGACTATGTCACAATGTTAATAAGCAGCAAGTTTCTAGATCATAGATAGGCACTTTTCCTTGTAGAGCTTGTAACAAGTGTAATTTTATTTGTAGTGATTACATTTTATGTACAACCCTATATTAATCGCAAGTATATTTTTAAATTTTATGCTGATTGCAAGAGCACTAATTTGGTTTATATAGCATCTTGCATGGTATGTGAACTTTTTTATGTAGGGAAGACCAACCATATGCTTAGAGATCGCATTAAAGAACACATATGATATTAGGAAGGGTGATTTAAAAAATGCCCTCTATAAGTATATACATACATTTGTAGTAATCACACTTTTATTTTTATGGTTTTATAGTTATATGAGGTTAATTCTAGAGGAGGGGATGATAGAACTTGTATTGAATATTTTAAATTAAATTAGATAATAGAATTACAAGCAGATAAGGGTTTAGGTTTAAATAAAGCTGTCCCTTTAAAGCCAGTTTTACAGTCCCATGCTTTAGCCCACTGGATTTGTAATCTGTAATTAATCCTGTATATAAATGCTTTGAATTTATTTTTAAAGATGGTCTGATGAAGTACCCTGGTAGCATGAAAGAGCTTACCAGTTCATTTTTCTGAATACATTTGTTAGAATCATGTTAGATGGTTCTTACTTTATTTCTCATGTACTTATTTCCATGTTAGGCCAATTTTTACTCAGAACATCAGTATGTTTTATATTTAACTGATGACTGTGCCATATATATAGCTATTACTTTAACTATTATACTAACCCTGGCTTCATATTGCACATTTAAAGACCTTCAATTAAACAATGTGCCAGCAAAGCAGTAAAACCATACACAACATTCCCTATTGTGCTAAGAGTTGGCAAGGATAATTGGACCTTGCATACCACAAAACTGACCTGGCTTATAATTTTTGCAAGTGGCTATATTTAGCTACAAAAACTAAGTTAATATATTCTAAGTGACAGGAATGGAGAAAAAGAATATTAGGAACGATCTTCTCACTCCTACTATATGAATGATATATTTGTATTCCAATAGACTAATGAGGAGCATAGCACAACTGCCCCAGTGATCACTTGGTTAAGTGATTTGCTCAGAGTCACACAGTAGACAAATAAAGGCTGAGGGAATCAAACCTTAGACTATAGGAAGCAGCTCATTAAAAACAGTACATAGTCTTAATCCTCTGTGCTAAGTGCTAGACAGTGTTTGCTAATCAGTGTCAAAAGTGTGTTAAGAAAAATGTGCCACAAGCTATTTTAATTAATGAAAGGGCAAATATTTTCTTAATAGGGAAACACAACACATCAGTAGTTTCAAAGGACACCCTAAATGTTCCCAGCAAACTACTTCACTGATGTGCTTGTATGTTAACTCTGACACTGGTACTGAAATGGGTCATTATGTAGAACACTGGACCTTACATAACTCTGTGCCCAGAATAGGTAGTGACAACATAACTCCAAGCCCAATATAGGAAGTGATGACATAATTCTGTGCCCACTATAGGAAGTGATGACATAACCCTGTGCCCGCAACAGGAAGTGACAATTTTTCGTAAGCTGTAGTGTTTTCCATAACTGCCAGAGTAAATAGACTTCAGTGTGTTAAGTATTTTTTTTTCAGATCACTTGACAGTCATGTATTATGGGAGAGGAAGCTGCCACCTCGTTAACTCCTACCTGCTCTGTGACTGATGCTAATGAGTGGCTGTTTTGGATTTTTTTCAACCACCCAGTCCCTGATGTATGTTTAAACATAGTATCTCTTGATTTGCCTGCCTCTTCCATAAATTTGGCTTTGGAAGCTCCTCCCATTCTCTTATTATCTCATCTGCTAATACTAGTGAGCACTAGGGGATCAAACTAAGAAAGCCACTCCCTTATATCTTCTTACCTATTTAGTGCACACACATCAAATAATAACCACTTTTTTCTTCTTACTTTTAAAATCTACAATACCCGGGACAACACTGCCAATCACTGGAGAGCCTTTGAAGTGCTTCTTGGGATTCAGTTTGGAATTGGTGTTTCTATTTTATTTCTGGAGAATGAAGGAACAGAAGGGTGTTGTTTCCAAGATTTCACAGAGACTAAAGATCAATGGAAAGCCCAGGAACTGCTTCTTAAGAGCAAAATTGGGATTAGTGCTACTGTTTGCTCCTTGGTGAAACAAGGAGTAGAGGGGACACTGATTCCTGTGTCTGACTGGACAGTGTGTAGGACTTCCCTGACTGGTTTGGTTGCCATTTTGGTGGTAACCTCTTCAGATTTAATTTTGCACCATTATGATGCTTGGGCTGTGTGCACTATCTAGAGCATCTACCATGAGAAGGCTGAACAGCCCTATATAACATTCACCTTACCCGCTCCCTAACCCTAAGGTCCCTAACTATCGCACACTCATCTTACCCACTCCCTAACCCTAAGGTCCCTAACTATCGCACACTCACCTTACCCGCTCCCTAACCCTAAGGTCCCTAACTATCGCACACTCATCTTACCCACTCCCTAACCCTAAGGTCCCTAACTATCGCACACTCACCTTACCTACTCCCTAACCCTAAGGTCCCTAACTATTGCACACTCATCTTACCCACTCCCTAATCCTAAGGTCCCTAACTATTGCACACTCACCTTACCTGCTCCCTATCCCTAAGGTCCCTAACTATCACACATTCACCTTACCTCAGTCCGTTTGCACACTTACCTTAACCTGGTCCGTCACCTTTGCACCACAGTCAAGGAAATAGCGAAGCCACAGAAACGGCCCACCAAATTCTTTCCCTAGTTCTGCAGCTTTGCTATTTCAAGCATTCGCTGAATAGGGGTCAATATTAGAACATTCGATGTTTTAACACTTCAATGTTCTAATATAGACCCGGTCCTAACATAGAGCTACTGGAGACTCAAATCACTATCAGCAAATCCAATTATTACTTCATTGTTAGCTACATAGCCATATCAATTATTGTAATGCCACTGAGGTTGTAAACATCAAAATGAATACTGTCTTGATGGTGGACTTTAATTACATGAGCACTGAGTGGCACAGTTACACCTCTAAAAATGAATATTCTCAATGTCCCCTACACTTTGTAAATGCCAGTGGATTGAAGCAAATTGTCGAATTACCCATTAGATGTTCTAATATCCTTTACCTTGTGTTTATCAACCTGCCTCATACCTGTTCTCCACCACCATCTCCTCATCCCTTGACAAACATGACCAATTAGTCATTTTCTCTGTCAGGCCACTGGTACCATCCCATTAAAAAGAGACTGCCTTTATGGACAGCTTTTGGGCAAACTTACTTCAGCTTGTAGAAGACCTTAGCAGAAGACCAGCAATTCTCCACAAATAGACACAATTGCAAGGGCTACCACATTCACCTCCACCATTTACCAGCACATTAAGAGCTGCATAGAAAAGCTAGCACTTGTTTGCCTGAAATATGATGGTAAATTCAAGAATAAAACTCTCTGGTAGAATTCTAATATTAATACATTGTATAACAAAAGAAGGTAAATAATGAAAATTTGTAAGACCACACTGAAACATTTCAGCAAGAACTTAAGAACACAATTCAAAAACGTAAAGCAGTCTAAGAGCTTGCAGTTCCTACAGATACCAAATGAAATTACAAATCTGTCTTCAGTTATATCAGGAAACTAAGGAGTAATATCCAACAATGCACTGATGTCATCAATAATAATATAACGCGTTCTGATACCAAAAGTATATCCAATATATTAGCAGACATATGTTCATAGGTTCATAGGTTCATAGGCTGGTACTAGGCTATCAACCCTAGGGCCTATACAAGCCTAGCCATAACAATTCCCTGGCTATTTCTTCCAGCACTATTTACTTCCCTGGACCCCTGTCTAGCAGGGTGACTGACGTGATCCCCGAGGTGAATTTCCTTTGTCCCATCCAATCATCAAGGTTCCTTTTGAAGAGGGCCAAAGAGGTGCTCTGCTTGACATGTATGGGCAGTCTATTCCAGAGTCTGGGGAGTCTCTGGGTCAGGAACCTATCCCTCTACCATTTTTTTTATTGTGATGACAAGGCTTAGATCCCTGGAGTGTGTGGCTCTGAGGGATTGGGATTTCTTTAAGTGTAGCATGTCTAACAGCTCTGGGTTTGACATGGCCTTATATGTTAAGCAGAGATCGCCTTGGAGTAGACGATATACGGCAGAGTATAGCTGGAGTTTTTTAAGGCAGTCAGCATAGGGCATCTACTTTAGGCCTGTGATTCTTTTAGTGAGGTATTTCTGTGGCCTTTCCAGTTGTTGCAGATATCTTGAGATGTACATATGAAATGGGGCATTGTACTCTATAATGGGTCTAATGAGGGATGAGTACAGTGGGACAATGACCTCCTTTTTTCTGGATGAAAAGTCATTAGTGATGAGGTGTGCCACATAGAAGGATTTCCTTACTGTTGTGGCGATGTGGTTATTGAAGGTGAGATCACTATCCACCTGTGTCCCTTAGTCTCTTATCACACTTTCGGTGTTTAGTGTACTGCCTCCTATGTGGTAATTCATGGGTACATGTTTTTTCCCAAAGGGGATAACTATACATTTCTTGGCATTGAGCTTGAGCTCATGGCTTTGGGACCAAGCATCTGTTTCTGTAAGGCCCTTTTGTAGAATATCCACATCATTTGGTGATTCATAATGGCTCCCAGTTTACAGTCATCTGCGAACTTTGCTAGCCAGAGTCCCTTAGTGTTGGCCTGTACTTCAGAGAAGTAGATGCCAAACAAGAGCAGTTCCAGGACTGAACCCTGCGGTACTCCACTTGTCATTTGTCTGGAGCTGGATTTGGAGTCAGCTACTTTTACAGTGTGGGTTCTGTCAGTAAGCCAGTTGGCAACTCATCGCGTGGCGTAGGGATTAATGCCCAGCTTAGTAAGTTTATCTATGATTCCAGAGTGGGGGATGGTGTCAAAGGCCTTGGCGATGTCCAGATAGGCTGTGTGTACTGCCTTACCCTCGTCCACGGCTCTGGAGACTGACTCGAAGAAGCCAATAAGGTTCAGGAGACAAGATAGGCCCTTCACAAACCCAAACTGGGTTGGGTCCAGTGTTTGAAGGTTGCCAGTGTCTTTGTTTATAAGTTCCATGATAATACGTTCCATGGCCTTGCAGATCAGGCTCGTCAGACTGATGGGGCAGTAGTTCCTGGGATCCAAGGTGGATCCCCCCTTTTGGAGTGGGATAACTGTAGCTGTGCACCACTCAGTGAGCATGAAGCCTGAGGTGAGGGTATGATTAAACATGACACTTAGGTGAAGTGCCAGTTCATTTTGTAGTTCATGTAGTACACAGCCTGGGATGTCATCTGGTCCCATGGATGCTGTATTCTTAGCTTTGGAGAGTGCATTTTTTTACCTGTTCGGCTTTTATTAATGGAATTTGGCAATCTTCTGGTATTGAGATGGGCCATTTAGGGGGTGAGAGGGGGGTGAATTTGCACTGCATCGATCTGTCAGGATATTGGCAATATCCTTGGGATCAGTATATTTAATGCCATTCTGTTGTAGCTCAGAGCAGATCTGAGCATTGCCATTTAGATTCTTGACATAGTTATAGAATGCCTTGTGGTTGCCTTAGGAATCTTTGGCAATTTTATTTTCGTAACAAGCTTTGGAGGATTTTATGAGGGATCTCAGCTTCTTACTGAAGCTGGTAAGGGAGTTTTTTGCATCCTGGGAGTTTCCTCTTTTCTGCAACAGTTTCTTCCTTTTGTTGTAAAGTTTGTTTATGGCAGGGGACCACCAGATTGGCTTCCTTTTTTTGTAGGAAAGCATCTTGGTTCTATTTGGGATGGCACAATTCATGCATGAGTGGATGTGCTTGTACAGTGCCTTAGTGTAGGACTCAGCAGTCGAACTTTCAGTTGCAGTCTGCATGGGTGTCAATAAGTTTGTCACTTCTGACTTGAGTAGCATGAAGTTGGCTTTGGAGAAGTTTTTTATGGAGGTTTCCTTACTGGGGGGTGGGGGGGGCGTAGATGTTAAGGGTGATTAGCTTATGGTCTGACCTGACCAACGAGGGGGTGACCATATGTATGGAGCATCGATTTCCCATGTTGGCAATGACCAGGTCTAGGATATTGGAGCCCCTGGTGGAACTATGGATTAGTTGATCCAGGGCACTGGAATTTATGAATTCCAAGAACCATTGGGCAAAAGTGTTGGTACACAAGTAGTTTTCCCAGTTAATGGCAACGTAGTTGAAATCACCCAGTATTAGGGTGTTTGGTTGTATATTAATAGTTTCCAGTATGTTTAGAAAGGTGTAGTGAGAATCTTGGGGCATGGTGGGGGATCTGCAGCAAGCTACAGTTTGGATTGCAGTCTGCACCTGGAGAATTTCAGATGTATTGTGTTGGGCAACTAACCTGGTGGTGTGAATATCTTTGGTGAATATGGACACTCCTCCACCTTTAGTGTTTTGATCCTGGTTTGGTGGCCGAAAAGTGTGGTAAGAGTTGTAGCCTGGTATTGTAGGGGTGCTCTCTGGAGACTTGAACCAGGTCTCAGTTACTGCACAGATATCAATGTTCTCCATTTTAATGAGTGCATCGAGAGAGCGCATTTTGAGGTTTAGACTTATAGCATTGAGTAGCATTGCCTTCAGATTTTGCATGCTTGTACCTGTTACAGTGGTGGTTTTGTCCTTTGAACTTTGCCTAAAAAAGGCACTATAGGGGTGGCAAGAACCTTAGCCAGTAACCTGAATCCCAGGGGCGACAGGTACAGACCATCTCTGGCAAAGCATCGTGGTCTGTCAATCATGTCGTCCTAGGCAGACAGATACTGGATCCCCTTTGAATGACACCAGAAGCTTAGCCAATTGTTGAAGTCAATCATTTTGTCCTTATATTGTGGTATCATTCTGGGCAAAGGCAGGATGCTACTCAGGGCTAGGGTTATACCTGCCTGGGCCACATGATCTGAGAGCTCTTCCATGTCTCTTTTCATGTAGTCCAGGGAGGTCCATCTCAAGTCATTCACTCCAACATGGACAATGACAGAGTATTATTTATACTTGTTGTGGAGTGACTTGAATGCATGAGTTATGTGGCAGATCCTGGCACCTGACATGCAGCTCACTGTAATTTTCTCCTTGTTCAGCCTGGTGAGTGGGACATCAGTGTGCCTGACTATAGCGTCACCTATGACTAAAGTGTTAGGTACATTGTCTTGTCTTAGGGGCTGTTGCTGGGTGGCACACTGGTGTTGTGAGCTATGTGACACTTTGGTTGTGATTGGTGTTTGTTTGCATTTCAGCTTCAAAGGTCCTTGTTGCTTGGGCAGGTTACAGTTAAGGGCCTCAGCATATGTGGATTTAGTGTTGCTATGTGTGGGTGTTGGTGGTGTTAGTTTAGAAGGGCTATGTGTTGCTTGAGGTGTAGTGCGGGTGTTAACCTTCGCCTCTTGACTGTCTAGGATAGTCTTGGGTGGAGAGAGCTTTGCTTCCAGTTTGTAAGTGCATCTCTCACAGGTTGTAGTGTTGGGTGGTAGGAGGAGAGGGTTGTCTGTGTACATGAGGCAATTGCTGCATTACCCCAGTATGCCCAGATTCACCAGGTGGACAGGAGAAATCAACGGAAGCTGACCCTTGGACATGCCTGGTTTGGTGCTTTTTTTTGAAAAGTACAGGAGCTGTTTTCCCCTTACCTTAGCAAGGTACTTTGTAATTTTAGGCTGTTTAGTGCCTATGATTAATTTCTCCTTATTAATAAGGAGAGTTGAGTGCTTGTATCAGTTTAAGGGCTTCTAGTGCTTTCCAGCAGGTATTAGAGCAAGTGTTAGTCACAGGGATGTTAAAGGTAAGATGAAAAAAATGGTTTATCCTAAACCCTGCAGTGTGCACAAGAGAAGTTAGATGTGAAAGTAGGTAACTTAAGTTTTACCCGTCTAAAAAGTTAAGTTTTAGTGGAGAGTCACTATTTTTAAAACAGCAAGATAGATTGAAAGGGGTGATTACTTTTGTATTCTGGTACTATGGAATACAGTAGAATGGCCAATAAATTTAAATAGTTGAAGGGGAGTTGTTGTTGTTGTCTTTCTGCTTTTCCCAGTTAGGGGTCTCCACAGCGGAACTCCGGTCTGCTAATGATTGGCAGTAGATTTTGATGAACGCCGAGGTGCCAGCTCGACATTCAACCTTCAACGAAGGCATGCCCATTTACGCATGTCTTTCGAACACCCACCCAACCACGGGGAGGACATGCAGACTCCACACAGAAGGCATTCCCTGCACTCAAGCCGAAATTATAATTTTGTGCTTACTCACACAAGCCAGTGAAAGCAGAGAGGAAATGAGATATATTGTCAAATTAACATAAGAGGCAGGCAACTAGAAAGACAGTGGTATTTAAGAACACAACAGTGACAGCATGGGAGGGGGGATTTGTGCCTGATTCACAAGAGACAGAGTTATGGTGTCTTTTGAAGTTTTAATATACAGTTAAAAGCAGAACACAAGCCAAACACAAAGTAAAGAAAACAAATCACAGCACTCAAGATATAAAAAGGCAATAAACTAATACAAAATACAAAAAAAAAGCAAACCAACCTTTCTCTCACAGCAAAGTGTAGCAGAGTCTGGGTGAGCCTTTCCAATAAAGACAAATTTAGTGTCAACCCAGATCGTTGCACCATTATCCCTGAAAATTTTGTTACTCCTGAAATCACTTTGGAATAAGTCATATAACCCTTTTCAAATGCTAAAAGTAATACTTCCATGGGATTAAACAACACACCAGGCAGCATTTTCATTAGTGTAGAGTATTCACTATCCTAATCTGCAAGTATCTACTTACACAGTTTAATTCAGCCTATCTACAAGGTTTGTGCCTGATGCCTGGAGAACAGCCAATGTGACTCCACTGCACGAGGGAGACTCCTTTCTGGACACAGGCAATTACAGGATTAGACTCAACAGCCTACTATACAAAGCTATGGAATGCCTTTGTGTCAGTGGCACAACAGTTAGCACATTTACTTTGGTGCAGAAGGTTGTGGGTTCTATTCCCGCACCAGGTAAATCAATTGCTAATGCAGTATAAAAGGGGTGTTGCCTTATTGAGTGTCTTGTCCTTTAGATGCAATGTTTAACTGAGGTATTATCTCTTTGAATTGGTGAATGCAAAAGATCGCACAGCACCTATCAAAAAAAGTAGAAGTTCTCTGATGCCCTGGCCAAATTTTCCCAGTAGTATATATGCCACATCAGGTCTTCCTGGAAAAGAGGCCAGTAGCCTAGTGGGATTAACCTTGTCAACAAAAGATTAATAAATAAATATCAGAATTAATTTATGCAGATATAGGCAACTTACCCAATCTAATCCTCAAGCAGTTCAGTTTTGTAAAATGCAGGTCTTGTCTTTTGAACCTAATAAATTTCTTTAAAAAATATTACAAAGGCTTTGGACAGTGGTCACTTAGTGCATGCTGCTTATCTTAATCTTATGGAGGCTTTTGACACTATTCCCCATGCCAATATTATTGAAACCTTAGATAGATCTAAAGTAGACCCCCTAAGTTGTCCATTGGATTACACATTAGCTATTTAACAGATTCCAAGATGTGAAGGCTGCTGTTGCCCTTCCAAATGTAAAATTATAACCAATGAGGTACTACAAGGATCAGAGCTGGTCCTTCTCCTTCATAGCATTTAAGCATGAGACCTGGGTACATATGTGGACACATTTCTCTCATTTGATCATGTTTCCTACATAGTCATGAGAAAAGTCAACAACTTTTCTCTGGACCAGTTAATTTCCAGTGGGATAGCCTCACATTTCAGTAAAGCAATCCTACCACTGTACTCTTTGCTTATCATCTCTATCATTGACTACAATGTTTACTTTGGTATATACAAATCCAAGCATATCGCTCTAGTGGAAAGACCTCAAAGATTTATAATCAAGAAAATTAAAGGTGTTAAGTCCTTCAATTATCCTGATAGATTAACATGACTACTCTTATACTCAGTAACCTACTGTGTTGAAGTGTCCTATATTTCTCTTTTCAAGCCACAAAAAATCAACTTCTGTTGGACCTTCTATATTTTTCAAAACTAATGACTTTGTGAACACTCACATTAGGGAGTTAAATCTACTAACTGGAGCTATAAGTTCCTAATTCAATGTAGTCCCAGCCTGTGGAATATATTACCACTACAGGTCAAACAAATTACTAATTTAGTTACCTTTATAGGTTCATAGGAGGTTACTAGGCTAATGGCCCTAGAGCCCTTACAAGTTTAGCTATATTTATCCTGACTTACCCCAACTGTTGGTGGTTAGATGAGTGAAGTTCACAGAGGTAAGGTCTATGGGAGTTAATATTGACGTCCTCTGTCCAAGATGGACATGGGAATGACCCCGAGTGAATTTGTGATCACCCATTGATTGATCTAGGTTGTGTTTGGAGAGGCTCAAGGAGGTGCTATGTTTCATGTGAATTGGAAGCTTGTTCCAGTGATGTGGCAGTTTCTGGGAGATGTATGTATCTGTCCAGAATGACCATGACCTGTTCATGTCAGAGGCTTGGTTAAGATCCCTGGAGTGAGGGACCCTCCTGCAGTTTGATTTACGAATGTGTAGCATTTCCACCAGGTCTGAGTCAGAGACTGCCCTGTAAGCCAGGCACAGGTCACTTCTTAGCAACCTGTAGGAGACAGAATACAGTGGCAGGGTTTTCAGTCTTTCTGAGTAAGACTTCTTTTGTGCACCCTGTACTTTCTTGGTGAGAAACCTCTGTGGTCTCTTCAACTGTTGCAGGTGTCTAGTGAGGTACATGCAAAAGAGAGCATTGTACTCAATTACTGGTTTGATGAGGGCCAAGTATAATGGAATTATAACATCATTAGATCTATATGCAATGCCTTTACTTATAAGATGTGCCACATAGAAGGATTGCTTTACTACTGTGGTCAAAGTTCAGATTGCTATCAACCTGAGTTCCCAGTTCACATACCACTGGCTCTGCACTTGGGGGGGGGGGGGTGCTGTCTATAATGTAGTTAGCAGGGTTGTCAGCTTTTTCAAAAGGAATAATAATGCATTTTTTTGCATTTAGCTTTAATCTGTGGCTTTGGCAGCAATCATTTTCCTGCAATAACCATGTCTGCAGTATATTAACATCATCGATGGACTCAATGATTGCTCCCAGTTTGCAATCATCTACAAACATGGTCAGCCACAGGCCATTCAAGTTTGCCTGGACTTCTGGTAAATAAATTCCAAACAGTAAGGGGCCCATCACAGAACTCTGTGGTACCCCACTGGTGACTGGTCTTTTGCTAGAGGTGAAGTCAGCAACTTTGACAGTATGTGTCCTGTCAGTGAACCAGTTGGCTACCCATCTGGTAATGTAGGGATTAATTCCCAATAGGGAAAGTTTCTCTCTAATATCTGAGTAGGGGATTGTGTCACATGCCTTGACTAGGCCAAGATAGGCAGTATGCACTACCTTTTCCTAGAGCAGGGCCTTGGTAACTTTCTCAGAGAAATCAACCATGTTTAACAGACATGTTCTACCTTTAATGAATCCAAACTGGGTTGAGTCCAGAGTCTGGAGATTACCTATGTTCTTGTTAATAAGGTCCATAATGATTCTTTCCATTGCCTTGCAGATGAAGCTGCTCAAGCTTATGGGCTTATAATTCCCAGCGTCAGTTGATGGTCCCCCTTTGTGCATAGGGATTACTGTTGCTGTCCTCCATTCCACTGGAACATAGCCAGTTTGCAGGCCATGGTTAAATAGAGATTCAAGTGAGTCTGCTAGGTCATGTTTTAAGTTGTTTAAAAGGTAACCTTGGATGTTGTCTGATCCCACTGATGCCTTGATTTTGGCCTTGGAGAAAAGCAAGATGTTCTGCTCTCTTGAGATAATGGCAGAGGAATAGTGGCAGGTATACTCTGGGGGATGACTGGAGGGGACGGGGAGGTGAAGTTTTCTCTACATCTATCAGCTAGAAATTGGTTATTACCTCTGGTTGAATATGGGTGGTGCCATCTACAACCATCTCAATGTATAGCTGAGTATTCCCTTTTAGAATCTAGATGTAGTTAAAGAATGCCTTGTGATTATCCTTAGCTAGGGAGGCTATCTTTGCTTTGTAATTAGCTTTGGAGGACTTGACAAGATCTGTAATTTGTTTGTTTAAGCTAGAAAGGGATTTCTTCCCCTGCTGAGCCAGTTCCTGCTTGTTCTTGGACATTACTTTCTTTCACCCATTGTATAGCCTGTTTATACTAGGGGTCCACCAGTATGGCTTGTTTTTTTTGGCAAGACCTGGTTTTAAGAGAGTCAGGTATAGTGGATTCTATACAACTGCTAAAGTGATTATACAGGGCATTGGTGTAGACGCCTGCATAAGAGTCTGTGTTATCATGATTCGAGGGCGCTTTGAAACTTCTTATACCATCACTTAGTAGAAGGTTATTTATCTTAGAAAAAATTCTTAAGCATTTTTAAGCTTGATGGGGTGTCTGTTCTTATAATTACATCAAACAGGATGTTTTTATAGTCGGATCTTACCAGGGAGGACATCACACGGAGGGTAAGGGAATGCAGTGCTCTCCTATGCTAGTGAGTACTATGTCCATGGCATTTGAATTTCCTGTGAGTGTGCTGACTAGCTGTTCCAGAGCATTTTTGTTCAAGAACCTCTCAGAAAGCATGTTTGTGGTTGTGTATGTTTCCCAGTCCATGGTATAACAAAATCACCATAATGTGCTGAGCTGTGTGACAAGTGACTCCAGTAAGTCCAGGTATGAGGTATGCTTTTCCTTTTTCATGGTAGGTGACCTATAACTAGCTATGATGTGGTAGTGCGCTTTGCCTATAGATAATTGGACATAGAGTAGCTCAAGAGAGTCATACTGTTTGACCAGTCTTGAGGTGCACTTATCCATAATGTAGATGGGTACACCTCCTCCTTTGCTTCTTTCATGCTCAGTTTGTCGTCTAAATGTATGGAAGGCATTGTAGCCCTGCATGGCTAGGGTGCTTTCCATGCCTTTGAACCATGTCTCAGTGACTGCACAGATGTCAGCATCTTCCAAACTAAGGAGTACTTCCAGGAGTGCAGTTTCTTGTTTAGACTACTAGCATTATGCAGCAATACCTTGAGTTTATCTACAGAGGATTTTGTTGTGTTGGGAGGATGGTTATTTTGACACTGTCTAACAAAGACACAATATTGATTGATAATTCCTTTTCCAATATCTGAAAGCCTAGAAGAGACAGGTGCAGACCATTTCTGGCAAAGCAGCATGGCCTATCAACCATGTCTTCCCAGGCTGACAGATATTGGATCCCCTTGGACTGATACCAGAAACTAAGCCAATTGTTAAAGTCAATCATTTTTTGTTTGCACAGTGGCATCATCCTTGGGGAAGGTAGAATGCTGCTTAAGGCTAGGATTATACCTGCCTGTGACACATGATCTGAGAGCTCATTGTATCTCTCTTCATATAGTCCAGTGAGGTACGTCTCAAATCATTTACCCCCACATGAGCTATAATGGAGTCATACCAGTACTTGTGGTTGAGTGACTGGAGTGCATGAGTGAGATTGGATGAGTAGACACAAATTTATACAAGGTTATCATTTATTACTGCAATTAAATTGTACATGAAATACTATTTTTTGATCTTATCGAGCACATCCTATTCATTCTTCACTCCTGTCAAGAAATTGGAGTTCACTCTAACACTGTCACATGGTTCAAGCATTTTTTAAGAAATTAGTATTTCAAAGTCAAATCCCTAGCTACTCCAGCACCCCTTACCAAAGAAGTGCCCCAGGGCTCCATACTCACTCCACTGTTGTTTGCAATCTTTATTAAAAAACTATCCTCCAGCCTCCCTAACCTCCCTATCAGTCTTTACTCTGATGATGTGGTTATTGTTCAATCCAGTCCCTCATATTCAGCTAGTCAAACCCAGCTTCAGTATAACCTCCACTCCCTTAATTATTGGTAAAACAACCATAAGCTATTCCTAAAGCAAAATGCCTCCAATACGAAAAGCATGGTATTTGAAATTTTACAAAAGCTGAAAAAGAACTCCAAAAATCTCAACTTTGAAGATCTCAGTGTTTCCACAAGGAAACAACCAAACCCTTTAAATACCTTGGTTTATGACTGGAACAATCACATAATTTGTATAACCATTTTGAAAACACCAGGAAAAAGATCAACTCTGTTTTATTTTGGCTGTAGAAAATAAATCCCTGTCCAGTCCAGCTAGAGCTGCAATAGAAAAATGAGCCCTCCTTACTCAACTTAAATACAGTCTCCCCACCATTGCCACAACCTCTAATAGAAACTCATCCACTCTACAGTCCAGAAAAAAATCCTGCCGATTCATTTCCAGCCCCCCCCCAGCAGGAATCACACTGCACTAGCCCCTTGAAAGGCACATGGATCCCAGTCACCAACAGAGTTGAACTAGCCCAAGGGTCTCTTCTTTTCAAATTGTTTTGACCAGGTCCCTTCCTGCCTCTTGCTGACAAACTCCTTAATAAAACCACCTCCTATAAACTCCACAACTTCTCACAACTGACTCCCTCACTCCAGACCCCCAAAACCCAAATGCATTGTACTGACTACTACTTCTTCATTCTTGCACCAGTAATCTGGAAAACTCTCCCCCTCACCAAAAAAGTTCCTCTTTTCCCACATTCAAACACAATTCAAAACAATGAGTACCAAGGTCACACAGAATAACTAATTAGTAAAAAAAAGTAAAGGAAAATTCTAGCCAAGCTAGACTTTCACTGTGTGATACCTTGAAACCTCTTGCATTATAGACAACATGGGATATATGCAAATTATGCTATAAGGACATCAAGTGTTTCAGCTATATGGCAATTCTGAATACCAATGACTTTTTCTTTTTAAGTCTATTATGTAAAAATTCAGCCAAATAAAGCCAACCCCTACTAGCTGTATACATGCATGTCTCAGCCTTCTTTTAACCTTGTCAGCACAATATAAATGGAATATTTAGGTAATATTTGGAAACACAGGGTTGTCATACCCAACTGATGTTCGTTACCATTGAGGTGACTGCAAAATAGCCAAACTAATAATCCAAAATAATGAGTTCCAAGGTCACACAGAACAACTAATTAGTAAAAAAAAAAAGTAAAAGAAAAATCTAGCCAATCTAGACTTTTCACTGTGTGATACCTTGAAACCTTTCTGGCCGGGGTGTGTACATATCCAGAATACAAGGGTGGGAATGCCTGATGACCCATGGGTCAAGACAATGTACGACATGGGTCCCGTGAAGTGGAGAGTGGGCAGCGTGTAGTGGTGTGTTCAGACCCAACCTGTATCGAGAGTAAGGATAGGTGCTGTAGAGGAGGTGCAGGTGGGGGATCTATGGATAGCTAGTTATGGGTCTAGGTGTGCAGGTGTTGGCTGAAGGGGGTCTATACGGACAGCCTCAGGGATGTAAGCAAAAGTGTTCATTGGCAGAGGCATTGCCCAATGAGCAGCCACACCCGCTATGAGTCCCACTGCAGCAAAGTCTAATCTACATGGCAAAGAACGGAATAACCAGATGTAGACGTATATATGTAGAGGTATGTGCAGAGGTATGTGTAGATATACCTCTCCCTCTCCGTAGTACAAATGTATACATACAGAGACAGACTACATATACATACCCACATATAGATATAAAAATATGCAGACACCCATACACCCATGTGTTGTTATATATATATACAGCAATATATAAATATATACATGTATGCATACATATACAGATATATCTGTATATAGTAATGTAGATATATATATATATATATATATATATATATATATATATATATATATATATATATATATATATACATGTGTGTGTGTGTTTCTGTAAATATATACATGCGTATAGCTAAGAAATGATACAGCAGTTACGAATTACATATGTTCACAGGCCGTGCAAATGGGGGTGAGGGGTCCAATTAACAAACATGTAACACATAGCATCAACCCTCCCCCCAGCTAGACTGGTGAAACATACAGACACACAATAAAAGTAAACACACCACTGCTTCCTGGACTACAGGCAGGATACTACCAGTGGGAGAGACCCGCCAAGTTTAATCTTGAAACAAAGGCATGTATGTCCCTTGTGGGACACCCAAAAAGTCAAAAAATTTGGGTTTCCTGCCATTACACCGATGTCGAATGGCAGGCTATGCATATTCCCATTTTACAAGGTAGGGGAAGCCTGATGATCCATGGGGCGGACAACATACCTGATGGGTCCTGAGAAGTGGGGAGTGGGTACAGTGAACAAGTGTGGCCAGACCCGACCTGCACCTGGAGTAAGGAAGAGTGCCAAAGAGGATGTGCTGATTGGGAACTATGGGTATGAAATTATGGGCCTAGCTGAGCAGGTGTTGGCTGGAGTGGGTCTATGTGGACCACCCCAAAGATGTAAGCAATAGTGTGCATTGGGCAGGGTGCCCACCCAATGGACAGCCACTCCCACTACGAATCCCACTGCAGCACACTCTATTGTACATGGCAAAGAACAGAATAACCAGATGTAGATGTACAACTGTAGAGGTGTGTGTGTATATATACCCATACCTACATGGAGTGAAACCTCCCCCTCTCTGTAGTACAAATGTGTACATACAGAGACAGAATATAATTAAACACCCACATATAGATATATACATATGCAGACACCCATACATCCATATGTCGTTAGACAAATATATATATATATATATATATATATATATATATATATATATATATATATATATATATATATATATATATATATGTATAGATATATATATATATATATATATATATATATATATATATATATACATATATATATATACAAATACAGATATATACATACATATGTATATAGGTATGTAGAAATATATATGTATATATGTGTGTAAACATATATATATATATATATATATATATATATATATATATATATATATATATAAATATATATATAGCTAGGATATTAATTGAATTATGTACTTAAATCACATCTGTTAACCGGGTAAGTCTGGCTGAGCTTCTGGCTCATTTTCAGCAGAGACCCGGGGAGAAAAGCTTCTCAGGACTAGAAAACAATTTTCTTAAAAAGCAGTATACAGCATATATATGTATATATATATATATATATATATATATATATATATATATATATATATATATATATATATATATATATATATAGATATATATATATATATATATATATATAGATATGATACACCAGTTAAAGATTACATATGTTCACAAGTCGTGCCAATGGGGGTGGGGGTCCAGTCAACAAACATGTAACACGTAGCATCAACCTCCCCCAGCTAGACAGGTGAAGCATACAAACACACAATACAAGCAAACACACCACTGCTTCCCAGACCACAGGCAGGATGCTACCAGTGGGAGAGACCTGGCAAGTCAAATCTTGAAACAAAGACATCAATGTCCCTTGTGAGACACCCCAAAAATTAATGATAATCGGAGTCAGTCCCTCTAATGATTTATCCAACCTGGCTGTATACGTACACGGACCAGTAGGTTGCGCAAGCCTGATGACCCTTGGGTCGAGACAATGTACGACATGGGTCTCGACACCTGGAAAGTGGGCAGTGTGTAGTGGTGTGGTTAAACCCCACCTGTACCCACAGTTAAGGATGAGTGCTGTAGAGGAGGGCCAGGTGGGGGAACTATGGGTATGCAATTATGGGCCTAGGCGTGCAGGTGTTGGCTGGTGCAGTTATATTTGGACCACCCTGGGATCTGTCAGTAATATTGAGAATTGGGCAGAACTTATGCCCTTACCTCTCAACCTCTAAGAGCTAAACCACTGGACAGAACCTAAACCATTGGAGGGACAAATAGAGACAGAAAGCACATATCCCACTTACAACCTTAGAAAGTTGATAGAATAATAGGTTCTGCATTAGCATGACTCATCTGAAGGATGTGGAGTCTTAAACCCAATTACTTGTCTGTATTTAATGGTGTCAGTTCCCAGGTATTTGCCAGACAGGTGCAGATTGCAAGAGGAACACACCAATATTATGAAGCAAACTCTGGACAGGCCGTGGAATCTGTACAGTCAACAGGCATGCTTACACCTAACGGGCAGCCATTCCCGATATGGGTTCCACTGCAGCACAGTCCAGTGTACATGGCAAAGTACGGTATAACCATATGTGTTGTTGCATTACCCACTACACAACACCTACGAACACATGGTCACAACACCTGACTGTAGGCATGTAAGCTGATGTAATAGGCATCACAAGGTATTACTGAAGTCCTCACCCCCTCCCAGCGGTGTGAGTGTCCAACGCAAACACCAAATGCAGTGCATATGCACAGCTATTCTTGTAGACAACATGGCCAGCTGTGGACCTTCCATGCAGCCATCCTGCACACCCCTGAATAATCCCCCTACTAACACCTTCCTTTGTGCCCCATGCACACCACATACCTATCAGCCCCTGTTCCATTCCTATTGATGTCTACGGGTACACATAGGTGACACCAACTTCCCCCACTATATTGCCAGTATCTGGAACCCCAACCCACATGTAGTATCACAGCTGACCCACAGGACACATGTAACTAACACATGAAGGAACACCACAAGCACACCTGGAGCAGCACAGGCTCACCACCTTGCGAACCCCCCCCACCTCACACTCTATACCACTACATCAACTAGTGATACTGACACCTATTGTCCTGCCTTGCATATAAATCCCAACATCTGACATACCTTCCCTATTGCTCCCCATCCAATTATACCTACGGCTACTATACAGTTACAATGTCACCCCCACTACCTACCTACCTACTCCTTAGCTATTCGCTTCTACTGTACCACACAGGTATGGAATAACGACACCTACCGTAAATACCTGCATGTAGCCTATCCTGACCTGTGAAACAGGAATCCAACAACACCTTAAACTGACCTTTTTCAACATTCATACCTGACATGTAAACCTGACCTAAACATGGGTAATACCAACAGTTTAATGTAAACTAAGCATGATTAATGTGGGACGTAGGTATGTTATGTCTGTTACCCTCTATGAATATGATCACCCCAGTAGTAACTGGGATATGTAGCTAGGGTCAATGTGGAGCTCTACACCCCAGGCCCCCGTTGACAATGGACAAGCATACAGTCCGAGTGTCCCAGTTGACAGATGTGAACAAAATGCATGATGTTGCGCATGTGTATGCGGGAGCAAGTGGATGTAAGCCTGTTTGGCAGCTGGCATGCGAGTACCACACTGATGAAGCAATGTAGAGGCTAACTGAGTGCAAGACATCGCAACCAGAGGTCAGTAATGCTGTGCTTCGCGCAAACAAGCACATACCCGCCTACAAATGTTCTACAGTGCCTTAGTTACTCTGTAGCCAACAGCTGTTGTTGCGGCCATTAACAAAATAAACTGCACTGCCAGATTGCCAATCCCCAACCCTGCACACTATAGTAGACATGAGTTCCACTAAGCCATGGTGGATACACATTCAGCTGCCGTGATCACAACCACATCATCCAGCACAGGCATCCAACAGTATAGCAAATGTATATAAGTGTGTAGATTAATACCAGAACACGTGTTCATTGCTCAACTACAGTATTATGAGCAGTCTATGTGCAGCACAGAACAGTGCCTGTCCAATCATACTGTGAGAACATTAGTCCTGCATAATACCGAAGGGAATAATGATATATGGTGCACACCATGGGGGCGTGTGAGCATGCTAAATGCACAGTATGTCACACCTGGGCCGTTGGTTCCGTGGAACAAGGAGATGAGGCTGGCCAGGTGTGTGAGCAAACCGCTGCTACACAATACCCGGGCCGGATGCTACCAGTGAGAGAAACACTGTAGACCAGCTAGGTCTACTCTTGACACAACAACAGGTCCATCCCTGGTGGGATGAACCAACAGTTGTGGGTCACATCGATGTCACCACCAGTATTGGAGGAGGATCAGGGGAAGGCTGTTATGTACATGGACTAAATGGATGAAGAGCCTGAAGATGCTTGGGTGGGAACAGTATACTGGAGGTGTACCGAGATGTGCAGAGAGGGAAATGTGTGGAGGTGTAGTATGTCAGGGCTAGCAAGCGGGGAATGGATGGATGCTGTGTACGTGGAGCTCGAGGGCCGGGGGAAAGGAACATGTGTATGTCATTATGGTAGACTTATGCAAATGAAGCAAAACCGTGATAGTGTAGTGGCCAGAGCATCCGCCTAATGCACATGCATTTCCAGGTCGAGTCCCACTGCAGCACATCCTATTTTCCATGTGATATCCTTATGTTAACTTAGTTGTGCTGTATAACCTACTAAGTAACATTTATATTTGCACAGGAGTACTGCCTTAAATGCACATGTGAAGTGTCATACCGACTAAGGCACTAGTAAGCATGTGTAAGCACATAACAGCAGTAGTACGCATGGATAAGCAGTTGTGTGTGTACATGTATTCGCGAGGGCTTAAGTATTGCCTACATAGATTGAGCTAAGTAGATGCTAGTTGAGTGTGAGGTAAAGCAACCCGAGATTCGCATTGTTTAGCTCTGCGCATACCCGCGCACACCCGCGTATGACCACTCAAATGTCCCTAACTCAGTCTGTATCCGACAGCTTGTGTTCTGCTCTGAAACACAATATACAGCCTGTGGAAGGCCCACACCTGGGACGCTGCGCATCATACACTACGTGATTTACCATTAAACCATGACAGATGTACATAACCACTCATTACACATACATATCATCCAGCACAATCAGTCAACAGCACAGGGAATGTAGTAATAACACACCACACAACCTCTTAATGCATGAATCACAGACATAGTGCACCATAATGTGGGTACATATAGGGTTATCTGCTATATCCTGCTCTAATACACTTCAAAAGTTGCAAGTTACACAGTTATATGTGGTAGAACACATATACTGCTGGAGATGATACGTCAGAAACACGTACATGTCGGCATGAATGACTGACCTCAGTCCTAAGGTCATCCATGTCAAATGCCAAGAGAATGAGGTACAGGCCACACATATAGGCCAAACATGCATGGACATATGGACAGCTTTACATCTGTTAATGTAGTGAGATAGACAACTATAGGTATATATATATATATATATATATATATATATATATATATATATATATGTGTGTGTGTGTGTGTGTGTGTGTGTGTGTGTGTATGCATGACTCACAAATAGCCATATAACAGCAATTGTACAGATATAGATTAATATGTTCAGTGTATATATCCATATATATATATATATATATATATATATATATATATATATATATATATATATATATATACATACATGCACATATAGATATGGATACATATACATAGCTAGAGCTATAACAATGTCCAGTTCTATAACTCTATATATGGGGGTATAACATATGTACTTATGCAGATATACATATATAAAAAAAATATATATATATATATATATATATATATATATATATATATATCTATATATATACAGATAGACATGTGTATATGATTTCCACATGGGAATGGGCTCCTGGCCCACTCCGTACTACATAACAGACCATGAGCACAGTTAATGAGGGTGGGGGCACACATTAGGGACACCTGCAATGTAACCCCCCACAGCCCTAACAGATATGCTGTGCAATCCAATATCCAGCACATGCAGTACTTGACAGTAGGACCCACCACAACAGAGCTACAATGCTTCAACAGTTATCCATGTCACTTGTACATGTCAGGCCGATATCTGTAACATAGCATACAGATACACCATTGCACCACAGGGAATGTACTATGTTGAAGGACTACACATTACAATGGTACAGATATGCACACACATCCATACATTGACAATCATGTGCAGGTATATATATGTGACTGGTGTGGTGTGGCAACCAGCCGCACAAAGGGGATACTTACAATGCACATATACCCACTCACAATTCAAAGGACATGACACGACACACAGGTATGTATACACAAACAACCTTTATTTGTGTACCATACAATAATGTATGCCATTAGTGACAGCACATGGATGTTGATGTATATAACCAGTAATGGATACAAGGCCCACATAAAACAGTCGACCAGGCTAAGCCTTTCAATTCATACAACAGTTGACAATGGATTAGCCTGCACGATACAAAACAGTCAACAATATCAGATGTAGTTCAGCAGCCTCCAGTTACACCCTGTAGTCAAGGCCTAGGGGGGCATTCATTACTTGTGGTAATGTCAATGTATCTGTCACATGTATGGCCCCTGGCCAACAAATATTGTGGGTGTCCATGCTATGACTGGGATGATAGTAGGAATGCTAGCAGTGGTTAATGATAGGGCATAACCTAACAACCCTTACCCGTATCACAGCAGGACAAAGGCTGCCATATATGTGGAGGACAAAGTCAGGAACACAGGGCCATACCCACAATATTGCAGTAACATGCCTTGGAACAAGCTGGTGTTAGAGGATGTGTTGCAACATACCCTTATGCAGGAATACGGCATCAGGTACACAAATGGATATAGCCATGTACTGCTAGCACACAACACATACACTGCCAGTGTAATATCCGACACAGCACTTGTGTTGTGGACAGACAACACATGATAGGCACACCTCTGTCTAGCTAGAGGATAGGCCCACAGTAGTGAGCTATGCAGAAAGGACTGCTGTCCAAGGTAAACTAGTATGTACACACACACACACACACACACACACACACACACACACACACACACACACACACACACACACACACACACACACACACACACACACACACACACACACACACACACACACACACACACACACACACACACACACACACACACACACACACACACACCCTGTAACACCAGTACTATGCAAAGCATTACACCACTCTACTCACAGTCTGTCTGTATGTTCTGATCCTCCTACATATATGTGGCTGTCCTGAGTGTGCAGGTACTCCTGTAAAAGGTAATGCTACCTGCTGTCTGCAACATTGATGCCTACACAGAGGAAGGATGTCCATCACACAGGGAATGTAAAGGGAATACGCCCACATAATGTAGGGATTCATAGTGGGTGGTTGCTATGACAGTGGTAATTGGAAGTACTACACATGTGTACTCATATATATATATATATATATATATATATATATATATATATATATATATATATATATATATATATATATATATATATATATATATGGCTATCCGGAAACGTACATGTCCATATCGTCCCACTATATGTCCTGGACATGGAGTGTAGCCCTACCCCAGTCCCTATAGTCCCAACTCAGTAGTGCAGGGAGATGCCTGGTATACATAGCTGGTATATTAATAGACATTTGCTACTGTCATTAGGATTGTTGTCACAGACATGGTGTGTGTGGAAGGTGACATCTGCTCATAACATGTGTGCCATTGGCTACTGACAGACATCCTAAGGTTATCATGGCACAGTACCTACATATATAGCAGGCTCGACAGCCATGTCACAGCACAGGGTAGGATACACCTGTGTGACAGTGCATAACCACAACCAATCTGAACACAGCCACAGCCACATATGGTACGCTAGCATAATAGTACAGTATATGGACTATCTGTCCTACACCATCCTCATATGTTCCACTCACAGAATGACCCTACATATACTGGGCTGCTACACAGTCTGGTCTGATGGCTGTCTGTGGTATGGGACATGTGTGTTTATGGCCCTACACACATGTAAGGTAATACAGTACCATACAGTGGGGCAGCATGTAACAACAGATAGAAGGGGAGCTAGAACAATGACATCTACCACAGTCTGTACACAGGCCATAGTACATATTAACAATGCACACACTGCCGACATTCACCATCACTACAAAGACCTCAGTACTGTACAAACATCCACATGATTTTCAGGGTATGGCATTAAGTGTAACCCCTACTGTACATGACATGTGATATATCCAGTGCTGGCTGGTGACTTCAAATTAAAGGGGGACTGCAGGAGACAGCTGAAGGGGAGGGGCCAATGGGAAGGGGTGTGACCAACTAGAAAGGGGTGGAGCTATGCTCAAAACCACAACAACTGAAACTTTAATTTAAATACACTGCCCTGGGTGCCAAACCATCATTAGAGAGCCCAATCAAGACAAAATAAAGTGTAGAAGAAAAAAATATTTCAATGCATTGGCTACATGACAACTTACTTAATATCTAGATGGAAACACAAAGTTTGTGAGGCATGAAAAAATAAATTGCTTTTTAAATACATTACTGGAATGCCAGTCAAAATCAAGTATAAAAAAAAAACAAGCAGCACTCAGCTCAAACCACTTCTCCTTGCACTGCAGTTCTAATTATAATTTATATTCAGCTTTATAAAATTACAAAGTAACATGCTGAAAGTAGCAATCTTTGTGATACCCCCACTTGTAAAAATGTTTCTTATCCAAAAAAGACCTGCTGCCTGACATCAACTATCTACTTGTTCCATGGAGAACACATGATCAAAGTAAAAAATGAACAGCGAACAAGAAACAAGCTCAAGATAAATTGCTTATAGGATTACTTCTCATGTTATGGACCACACATGATAGACTGGCATTCTGTTTAGTTTACGGGTAAAGCCTGCAAAGATAACTGCAAGTCTCCAACAAATGTAATGAGCTTCAGAAAATACTCTAATCCTGTCCTTTATTACAAATACTGTCATATGCATTTCAATACCTAAAGCTTATACGTTATTTAGTTATGTAAATATTCTCTGCATGGCAACAATGAAAAGGCTTTCAATGTTGGTAATTTTTTAACAGTATGCTTATTAAAGCTTACTTGCATCTTACAATCTCTGACAAGCTTACCTGAAGGTCATTAAAGCATTGCTACTTTAATACAGAGCAACAGAGCACTGCAACAGCATGCAATTTCTGAATAATAAGAAACATAAATCAACAATATAAAAATATGACAGAAAACCAGAACATTCTGCAAAATCAAGGACAATGAAAAGCCACGGTTACACTTGCGGTCTACCTTGGATGGGGGAATACTCTGCACACTTACACTGCATAACTGCTCCTTGCATTGCTTGGACACATCCAGAGCCACTACAATGGGGAGTGGAGTGCAACAAGTAGGTCACAGTTTGAAATGTCTCTGGCTGGTGGTGATGGCTCTGACACTCATACCTCTCAACCTCAGAGCAAGAAATCTGGACAAAGCCATACATAGAAGTGGGACACAGTCCCAAAAATAAAGACAATTTTTAAATATTGCTCTTATAAACTTAGAAAGATAATAGAATAGTAGTAGGCCTTGCATTAGTATGAATTTTTGAAGTGTATGAAATCTGAAACTCAAATGTCTGCCATTATTTTCTAACTTCAATCTTTAATGATTTGCTACTAATTTGCCAGAAAACCACAATTTTATGAAAAACAGACCAAATATGTTATGCAAAAATGGGAACCTGTCAAAGAAGGGACACATTTTTAAAATTAGTACTGTTAACTTGAGCAGCTGACAAAATAAGAGCATCTACATGCATTTCTGAAATAAAAGTAATCTATAACTCTGATCATTACAGTTATTTATAATTGTAAACCCTCCACATTTTCTTCAAAAAATTGCCATTTAGCAGAGGGATTATTAGGGGGAGACCAACATTTTGAGCCAAAATTGGAGACAGTTGAGAGGTTTGGATATTCCTAATTCTATAAAGCGATTTATTTGCACATACCTCTCAACCTCTTAGTGCAGGAAATCTGGATAAGTCAAATATATTGAGGAACATACAAACAGTACTAAAAAGATAGTCGATAGAATAACAAGTCTTGCTTTAGCATGCATTTTTCTGAAGGTTATGACGTCTGAAACTCAATGTCTGTCATTATTTAGTGACTTCATTCCTAAATGATTTGGCAGAAAACCACAAATTTTATGAGGAAGAAACCAAAAATAAGAAGCAAAAATCTATTCATTCTGCAAAATTCTGGACAGTTGAGAGGTATAGTTCAGCCGGGGCTGTCGGAGTTTGCTGCCCCCCCCACAAAAAATCATGGTCGAATGGAGCGTCCCCCCTGCAGCCATTCCAATGTCCCATTCCTTGGTTGTTTCACCCCATTTGCCATAAACACTGTAATGTGCATACTGCTTTACTTCTGTGATGATATGGATTTCATTTGAAAGTTTTATTTTATATTTTACAGCATAAACCCTAACTGATATCTACTAAACAAAGCAATGCAGTCTCACAATGAAAACAGACTTAGCATTAAAACTTCTCTGCCCTTGAAACTCACATTCATTGAAACAGCATTGAAACTCACATTCAAAGAAAATACATTTTTCCAATGGCAGATAAAGATTAATTTTGGGCTGTCTTCAAATCATAGGCCCCCTGAACACGAAACATACACATGCTCTTTGATACACCTTCCTGACTGTATTAAATTATCTTCCTTGTACAATACAGTACAGTTAGAGGGCATTTTAAATTTATTGTTTTGAACATTTTTACAGTAAACAATGAAACAAAATGCATGCACCAATAATGACAAAACTGCCCAATTCAGAACATTTCCATCATAAATGTTTACTCACAACTTCTACAGTCCACCAGTATCAGTAAATATGCACAATCTCTGAAGAAGTAAAAGTCATCTAAATAATTCCACATTAAAGAAATCTGTTAACTAATGAAGAGGTTACTGCTAGCAAACAACTTTATATGTCATTGTTTCATCTACAAATAAATTGCCCGTTGCCCTTAAGGAATAAATTGCCTATGCTGCATTAAAAAAATGATAATGCTAGTAATATCACAATAGGAAGCTGATGGCAAACTGATAACAGGTTCATAGTTACTAGGTATCTTCACCAAAGAGGACTGCAGCATCCATCCCATTTACAATAGAGTACAGTATCAGTAATGGATCTACCTACTGTGGGAGTAGAACCCACAGCCTTCTGCATCAAAAACAAGTACACTGTCTGTTGTGCTATTTACAATGCAAGCAGACTTGGCATAAGCAGCACTAAACTTTTGTTCCCCTGCAGCTCTCGGCTCCTTGTAAAATCCACCTGACACTCAGCTGTATCTCTGAACTTTGCAGCACAAGAAATCTGGAAAAAGCCAAAATTTATTTGGGGGGGGCAAAAAACAGGGACACATTTTAAACATTGCTTGTATAATGTTGGAAAGTTTCTAGAATAAAATGCTGTGGTATCACCATATGTTTCACTGCCAAGTATTGAACCCAGGACCCTGTGCAAAACAGCCAGAGCAACATACCACTATGCCAAATCATCCATTTTTATGAAAGGAAGACTGAAACTTAAATGGCTACCATTTAGTGAATTCAGTTCTCACCGTAGCTGTCAACATCTTAGCACAAAACACCTGAACAAAGCCAATAATGGAGGAATACAGCCCCCCTAACATATTCAGTGAGTTCAGTTATCACCATAGCTCTCAACCTTGGCACAAAAAACCTGGACGAAGCCAATAATGGGGGAATACAGTCCAAAAAATAGGAATCAATACTCACTGAGGACACCAGAGCAAACCCACACAAACACAGGAAGGACATGCAGACTCCACACAGAAGGCACCCCAGCCAAGAATCAAACCAGACAACCCATAGCTGTCAGGCAACACTGCTACCACTGCACCACTGCACTACTGGCTGTGTTAAGTAAAGTAACAAAAATACAGAAACCACAGATTTTATGAGGAACAGAACAAATATGAGGTAAAAATCTGCAAATGTTTTACAAATGGTGGTGGGTAGGGAATTCAGGCTCTTGTCACTTGGGCCTAAGGTGCAGGGTTCAAGCCTTATTCTCTACCCACCACCATGAAGCAACTGGGGCATGTTTTACACACACACACACACACACACACACACACACACACACACACACACACACACACACACACACACACACTCTCTGTCCTTCATAAACACCCTATCTGTACACAGCTACGTCCTCCTCACCAATCACCTATCCTCAGACCAGCTCCTCCATAGCGATCCTGCAGCCCAATTGGTCCTCCATAATGGCCCACGCATGCCATTGGGTCTCCCATGAGATGTGAGGAGGCTGGAGCCTCCTGCTGTTGGTCCAGCCTGTGGGTGATGCAGTCTGGTGACATTCCAGTTTGTGCAGTCGTCACTGCACAGACCTCTGGGTTGGAAGGGCGGAGTTTCCAGCCTTCCCTATCCAGACTGCCTAACAGAGCAGTCTGGAGCTTGGAATGCCTGAGCATGCGTGCTTGGAGTTCTGGTCTGCCTAACACAGCAGTCAGGAACTAAGCACGCATGCGCGGAGTCTGAGCCACACAGCTCAGGGGATACTTGACTGATAAACAGTTAATAAGAAAACACTGCAGGCAGTCTATTGCCTTTGCATTGAAAGAATAGAATCACATGCTGGTTGTGGATGGGCAATCCCATTAGAAACCAAGTCATAGATACATTTGAAAGGCAGTGGGCAGCACTGTCAGTTTATTATGGGCTTCAGCATCTAATGTAGTTAATGTTCCTTAGTTACCTGTCAGGAAGGCAACAAGCCATTAAATGGCAACAAACCTACACATCCTTTCAATCAGTTACTATAGGTGTCCCTCAGGGCTCTCCCGTGGGCCCTCTCCTATTTAACATATTTATTAATAACCTCTACACCTCCACTCACCAGACCAGGTTAGATCAATATGCAGATGACTCAAAATTAATATGTGCAGCCTCAACAATAAATAAACTGCAAGACATTACCCAAAAATTGTTCTCCTCTGTAGGAAAGCTGGCTCAAAGAATCTAACCTCCAACTCAACTCCAAGAAAGCTAAGTTAATGCTTTTTATCTCAGAAAGTTGCCAAAATCAAAAGTAGTCTTTTACCATAAGGTCAGCAATAATACTGTTGTTGAAACTGTAACTCACAGTAAACTTCTAGGTGTTATAATAGATGACAATCTCAAATATGACCAGCATATACTGCATACCATTTTATCTACATACCAGAAATCAGGATCTCTTTATAAGATCAATGAATTCCTTACAGATACTACAAGAAAACTCTAGCCACCACATTTTTACTGCTGACTGTTTATACATCACAACTATCCTAACAAACTTAAACAATACTCAAAGAAAGAAACTTACCTCCTGCTACAGTAAAATAGCTAAATTTGCCACTAGTCTCCCTCATAGGACCCACCATTGTCACAGCTTAAAGCATTTATATTGGCTTGAACTGCACAACTGTCCAACATATTCACAACTAAATATAGCACACAAACTCATTCATTATCCAGAAAAATACCCTGTACTACAAAATGTATTAATATCCTAATGTCCAGCAAGGGACCCCTATTCTAGTAACACATTCTTATTACTTACAAATAAGTCAAATATTTATTTATTTACTATATGTTGACTGGGAAAGTCCAAATAGAACAGAGTCTGTTTTCAGAAGAGACCCAGTGAGAAACACTCCAGACACCTGTCTTTGGAATGTGGGAGGAAACTGGAGTACACAGAGGAAACCCACATGAACGACATACAGACTCTGCACAGAAGACACCCCAGCTAAGAATCAAACCAGAGAACCTCTTGGTGTAAGGCAGCAACATTAACTGCTGCACCACTACACTGCCCAAATAATGTCACAGGAGACTCTCTATACTCCCAATATGTTGCTAAACCCTGAAATAGTATCCTCACACAAATAAAACTCTCCGAGAAACTCAGTCATTTTAAACGATTGCATAAACAGTATCTTAACTAATCCTGGTCTTGTACTTGTTCATCCAAGGTTAAAACTTTGTGGTCTCTGCACAATGCTCTCCAAATACTCTCCTTAAACATAATATTTTCAACCTCTTACTGAAATGACAAAACAATTTTGTACCTAACCGCTGCCTGTATAATCCACTAAGTTGCACTTGTGTTTCTCTAATAACGTCCACCTCTGTAAAATCTTAGAATATATAATTGTAACTACTGTTTGTGTATAACTGTAAATAGAAATGTAATTACTCTGCATTTGACTGGAACTTAGTATAACACAATGTAAGCAAATGGAGCTTTTCTCCATGGGCCTCTGCTGAAAATAAGTATTACCCAATTGGACATTCCTGGTAAACAAAGACAAATAAATAAATGTACTTAATAACTCCATGGATGTGTTGGTAGCCTGTATTAATGATTATCTCATCCTCCCTGAAACACATTCAAATCATTATCTAACCCATGGAACATTTCACAGACTTATCTGTTTGGCTGTAAGTTCTCAAGGCCAAATTCTGAACACATGTGGTGATACAGGCACCTAGCATTCCTCATGATGCACATTGATGCCTCAATGTCAGTTTATTGTCAGTGTGCACAAGACATGATTTCTAAGTTAAATGTTTGTCACTCTGTCACTGTGCAGAGTATACTCAGGTTATATTTACCATTGCTAGGTTTTGACAACATGGGACAACATACATAAGACATAATATAGAAACAGACCCCAGGTCATGCATGACTAGCAACACTATGCATAACACCAAACACAACAATATGTGACTGTGCACCAAAGATATATCTTTGTAGTGGTGCTGCTGTATTAAAGGTAATGTAATTGACCTCAGCACACAATGGCCTACTCAACTCATTTTGTTAAAACCAACTCAATGAAAATTGCTAAAAGCAATATGCATAACAGGAAAAATGCTATATAATAATGATACACACTGGCCACAGTACTTGAATATTAACAAACCTATCAGATCTGAACAGAGAACAAACATATATACATCATTTATAGAGGAACCCATCCACAGAGGAGATCTCATGCTGGTATTACAGACGTGCATAGAATGCAAACTGCAACAGTCATGCACTCAGTGAATTGAGAATACAGTCTGTGGCCACAATAAAATGATGGTTCTAAACAAGCTGTATCCCTAACAACATGGCACTCAGTCCTACTGTCCATTATACTGGCTGGCCCAAACTGGCATATCAAGCATAGCAAGTACAGCGCACTCCAGCATGTGCACTGCAACCCAGCTGCACAAGATACCGAGCACAGAACTAGTTGTTTACCAGTATATCAGACATGCATATGGCAGGGTAATAAAGTAGGCACAAAACTGACACTTATAAACTGATGTTGCTGGGCCAGGTGCAGATGTTAAAAGAACAGATGTGTTGAAAGTTAGGAGGAAAATGCTGACATGCAAGACAAAGTATGAAAAATTAATTAGAAAGTAATCTAAATGCTGTAGGCAGGCAAGGATGCTTGAAACATATAGAAGCACTTGAGTGATTGTGGGTGAGACCATTGGACAGTGAAGGGTACCATGGATCCCTTTCCCTTGGGCTGCACACCTCCTATGGCTGGCTCTGCCAGCAGATGCCCTGGGCCTATATTGAACAGCAACTCTAGAATATTACAGACACTGGCTGCTGACAAGTAGTCTGGTTCCACAGCACAGATTGTACATTGCGGAGAGACTAGCTACATATGCATATTTAATAGCTTTCCAATTCTTGCTGCAGCTCAGATTGCTGCCAGTGATCGATGTTCTACATCTATGAAGAATGCTTAACGTTGCCTATATCTGTTTTGGTTATGTCTGCCAATTATTTGGAAATGCACTCTTCCACCTACTCTTCACCTTGGAAGTAGTGCCCTTGCAAGATGATGCCAGATAGCCATTTTTTACTGAGGCCACCTGAGTTGTATTGTGTGCTTTTTTATTGATAATTACTTTTGGCATGATTGTGCACACAATAAGTCTTCTTAATTTTAATTGTGCTGTCATAGGGATATTCTTTGTGTACCATGCCTTAGCTGGTTGGTTTGATGAATTTACCAAGGATGATTTTGCTAAGACCACAAGGCTCAAAATCAATATAGCATGAACACCAAGAAAGACCAAAGGAGGAAAAGTGCCAAGCAAACCACTAACACCATAATCCAAAATAGGAACTATAATGTCACGAGCAACCAGATGACAATTCTGGACAACGATCTTTATTATAAATCACATTAATGCTTAATGAATTCACCATGTTATCATCCTTCCTGCACAGACTTCATCAGATAATCACCTGATGTAACAGAAAATGTTAAAAAGCAATAAACATTATCAAGACAAGTTTGTGACTGTTTTACACATACCACCAAGAAGAAAAGAAACTCTGTACTTCTTTTTCAGCTGCTGTGTCACATCCAGCGAACGAAATTAGGCTGCCAAGCAAATAAAATCCACAACTGGTCAACCACAAACAAGTTTACTCACTAAACTGGCTGCAACTGTTTGCTTCTCACTCTTTTCCCAGCACATAAAGCTCTGGAAGAGAGCGACAAACAATCAACAGCCATTTAGCCCATCCACATCATGTACGTCCCTGCAGACATGGCAGACCGAACCCATTCCAATTCTATGTGGTTCCAAACCGCATAGACTGCTGGGCATCACACTGATGCCTTAATTCATTATCCGGACTGCAGCACTGGAGTGGATCTCTTAGAGAAAGAGAAAAAAAAAACTTCTTTTTTTAAAACCGCAACCCGGAATTCGAAAGTGCACATGCTTGTACTTGCAGACGAGTCAGTTGGCATAAAGCAGCCGGCTGATAAGAGAATGAGAAAGACAGTAAAAATTAAATTATATAACTAAAAAGTACTTTTTTCTTTTTTCTTGCTGGGGGGGCTGCAGTCCGGCAGTCCGATGGCACGAGCCACCCCTGGATATATCACTGGCATGTTATCAGATATGTTGACACTATGGTGTACAGCACATATGCACCACTTCATGCACAACATATGTAAAAAAATTGACAGAGGTGTGGGTGACAGCACATACACAGGGTCAGTATAGACATGTTGCTGTGATACCCTCATTAATCTACCATTGTAATGGGGTTTGTTGCAACATATGTTCAATGAGGGATATGTAGTCAGTAACTGTCATGGCCTTCACCATCAACAGACTGCAATCCTCACTGTACCGTCTGCATTCCACGGATAGATGCATCGTGGCTAACACATGACACCAAAGGTGCAACACTGCCCAGTGTGCAGATGAGCCTGCAGATGAGGATTCCTGATATATATGGAACTGACATGGCAGGTATTGCGACATGTACGACAAGCATATCCAGACAAACACTGTTAATCCAACGTTACTCCATATGCAGTATAGCAGCACTTACAGTTCGTAGTCAGGTCAGGCACATCCCCCTCCTTTTTGTTGCCCTCTTCCCACAGTGTATGTTGTTAGAGGTAAATCCCCAACCCGTATGAAATGCTGTTTGCCAAATGACAGTTCTAGCTCCTGTTCACAGTGACAGACAAGGGCCAACACCACCAGGATGTTCCCAGGTATTGGAGTGTGTTTCCATGCAATTGGCTATGGGAATGTTACCACACCTGTTCCACATGCAATCACCTAGGGAAGGCCTGCAATTCTTGCAGAGGCCATCAGCTGATCATAAGCATCACATTAAATACACATGCTGCTGCCTAAGCAATGCAGGTGTGGGCCCCCACATCTGCCAGAGAGGGAGTGGGGGAGGCAGACAGAGGTGAATACATGTCAGGGAGGGGTGGGAGTGCAAACTGATGCATGTTTGTGTCACACACCTACCAGCATAGGGTATCAAACACCCAACAGCTATGTAATGCTATCACAGTCTGATGCTGTTATTGGATGGGAGCACTCAGAACATATATGTGATGGTGAGTGACATCTGCAACAGGGATAGGGTAGATATACAGTAGGTGATGTACAAGTGCCTGTCTGCATGAACAGGTGCCAGTGTCAGCACAGGCACACTCACACAGGGACGCACACACAACACACTTGGCAGGACCAGGAGTGCAAATCATCACTAGTGGGATTGCCACAGCACATCAATGTGCAGAGAACACATGCACCACACTGGTGATATAGTGGTCGTATGGGCAGTGAGTATGAGGGGGTGTCAGACATAAGGCGGCATGGTTCACTGTGCCCTGAGGGGAGTAGTGTGTGTGGATGTGGAGATATGCACCATACAACACACACATGAACACACAGGGTCCAGTTTGTACATGCATGGGTGCATGTCTGCACGGGTGTGTGGTGGCGAACAGTGCCAGCAGGCTATACAAGGGTAGGCGATGGGTATACCTTGGCATCATCCCACATGACTATGGTCTGCATTGTGGCACGGGCTTGTAGCTTCTGTATTTGCATGCACAAGTGGGTATTGCATCCATCTTCCAGGCACCTGGGTGACTATTGTGTGTGGCCAATGCTGTGCATCACTTGCCATGTATGTGTTCCGTAGTCCATGACTTGGATGGTGTCCAGGATGTGCACATCTCCCACATGCATGTACAGTGACATGTGGAACTGTACCTGGGGTATCTGGCCCATGCTGTGAACACAGCTTATCATCAGATGTGCCAGTCTTGCCCACATGTGGCAGGGAGTGGTACTGGTCAACAGGTTTACCCTACACCCACATTGATAGCATGCTAACAGCATTTCCTGATGTCAGCATCATTTGTCCATACAGGCCATGTTGTCAGGCATGGTATGTCCGTTGTGAGTCACATGTGAAAGCACAGTGGGGTTGCTAACTGTGAATGGCAGGCCTTGATGTCACATGTATGGGTATGGCTTTGCACTGCAGCCTCTCAGCCATTTACATCTGTTATCCCTGTATGGTTGACATTGTGATATATATAATAGGGTCATCATAAATGAAATTAGCAAAACACCTCCACATTGCTCACAGACTCACAAACACCTCTACACAGGATACAAGTTACACACAAACCTGTCATGTCTGGGATTAGAACCCCTACCTAGCTTATTATACTACAGCACTAGGCAGTTATATTATGTGCCACGGACATTACTGAAGTTCTTTTTCCCCAAAGATGTATTTCACATTTAATGACATCAGCAGGACTACCAAAGTAGGGCATTTGTAATGTACTGCGAGTGAGTAGTCTATAATGCATTGCTCCATACACAGACACTGAGCCACACACATCACAACTGGAACTGGCATGGATGGAGATGAAACACTGCCACCATTCTAAATCACACTACAGCAGTACGCAGTTACATAGGTTCATAGGTTCATACTAGGCTATCTGCCCTAGGTCATTTATAAGCCTAGCCAGAATGTGTTTGGCTTTCGCCACCCATTTTAAATTTATTTTGCTATGCCCTTTTTTGAGGTTAGTATACTGTGCCTCTGTCTAACAGTGACACAGAAGTGATACCTGGGGTAAACCTACGATCTCCCATCCACTCATCAAGATTCCATATCCAAGAATGCAGAATGCGCTATGGCGATTACTGGGCTATCAATTTCCCAGAGGTGTACTTCTAGATGAGTGACATTAGCAACCTTAGCAAAGTAGAGTATTTGTTTTGTATGGAGTGTGAGTAGCCTAAAAAGCATTGATCTCTACCCAGTCAGACACCCACACACACAGCCTCACACAGTTACCAGGGTGGGGGTTCGAACACCTACCTAACTAGTTCATCACACGACACCAGTACACAGTTACAGGATGTGCCATGGCAATTAATGGGTTTCACTTTCCCAGAGGTGTACTTCTAGCTGAGTGACATCAGCAGCCTTACCACAGCTGAATATATGTATTGTATGGAGTGTGAGTAGCCTAAAAAGCATTGCTCTCTACCTCATCAGACACACACACAGAAACATGCACAGTTGCTGGGGCTGGGGTTTGAACACCTATCTAGCTAGTTTGACACACCACTACAATTACTGGGCTGTCATCTTCCCAGAGGTGTACCTTTAGGTGAGAGACATCAGCAGCCTTGGCAAAGTGGAGTATTTGTATTGTATGGAGTGTGAGTAGCTTAAAAAGCATTGCTCTCTACCCAGTCAGACACACACAAAGATACAGTTCCCGGGGCTGGAGTTCAAACACCTACCTAACTAGTTTAGCACACTACAGCAGTACACAGTTACAGAATGCGGCACAGCGATTACTGGGCTGTCATGTTCCCAGAGGTGAACTTCTAGGTGAGTGACATCAGCAGCCTTACCAAAGTTGAATATATGTATTGTATGGAGTATGAGTAGCCTAAAAAGCATTGCTTTCTACCCAGTCAGACAAACACAAACACACACAGTTGCCACGGCCGGGGTTGGAACACCTACCTAACTAGTTTATCACACTACAGCAGGATGCATGTACAGGATGTGCCACAGCAATTACTGGGCTATCATGTTCCCAGAGGTGTACTTCTAGGTGAGTGACATCAGCAGTCTTACCAAAGTTGAATATATGTATTACACAGAGTGTGAGTAGCCTAACAAGCATTTCACTCTACACAGTCAGAGAGACAGGCACACACACAAACTCACACTCACACAATTGACAGGTCTGGGGTTAGTACTACTACCTAACTACTCTGTCACTACAGCAGTACACAGTTATGGGACACGCCATGCATTTTACTGAGCTATACCTTTCCCAAAGGTGTAATTCAGATTGGATGACCTCAGCAGGCTTATAGGTTCATAGGTTCATAGGTTAGTACTAGGCTAACTTCCCTTGTGAGCCATTTTAAGCCTAGTCAATTACCCCATGACAGAATCAAACCCTGCACCTTGTGTTTCTAAGGTAAGCACCTTAACCATTACGCCAACCTCCCACCCTCCCACTGACAGGCTTGTCATACTACTGCTATGGGGAGGGCAGTGTGTGCATGGGCAATTCCCCATTCATGTAGGGGTTGACATGCCACATGCAGGCACACATGGGATCATATGTTACAGGTGCGTGTATACAGCTACTGGATGGCTGCTTCCTTGTACAGTCTTGCTGCACAGCTGGCACGTACACTACATAGTCTGTCATGCTAATAGGTACTGGTGGCTAGTAGTATCCGCTGTGGGTTACATCCGCACCTCATGTGTTGGGTGCCCTTAGGCTGTGTGCCAGTTGGGATAGGCCTGCATGGGTCCTTGTCACGGTCACCCTCTTCCACACATCTAGCCTGTGGGTTATTAGTGTCCTTACATATTTGTCTGTTTTCCTATCCACTGTGTGTGCAAGGCAGGAGTGGTGCATACTGACATGGATGTGTTCACACTGAGAACTGCAACTTCCAGATATGTCTGGTCCACTGGTGTTTGCAGACATTGTCTTCATGTGTTTGTGTGAGCATGCCCAGTATGGCCTCTCAGTATGTTGTTGATTGACATTGCCTTCATTCCTCTAAGTGTGTGAGCATGCCCAGTAGGGCCATCTGTGTTGCATGTGTGGACCATGTCCAGGTAGTTTGTACTGTGGTTCTGATCTTTTGTTGTACACCGACAGGTAGCATGCTGTGTCTGCAGGGTATCAATCCATCTCTTGCCATTGACTGTTGCTACATTTCTGCATAGCGGGGGGGAGCACATGACTTTTCCTACTGCTCTACACAGGAGTGGGGAGGGCACACCTGACTGTTACTCTATGTGTACATTGGATGGGGGTGTGCACCTGACACTTGTACATATTTGCTAGGACTTTACTGGTATGTCAGGTACTCCATTTCAGTCTGTAGTGTTACCTATCCTGTTGGCTAGGGCTTACCTGTGTAGTACAGATCTTAGCTTTGTTTACCTACATATTAGTGTCTGACTTCATAGCCTTCACAACTTACATCCAACTGCCTGGCCTGCTGCGGTCTGTCTGTGTAGGCCTGGAGGAGGGGTTAACCATAGGGCACATTCGGAGGCCATAGTACAGCATTTGTTTGTGTTTGTCTTCACCTGTCCTGCCCGCTGAGACTGTTGCTGGGTATGTGATCCTTCCTGACTGGTATGTGTGACTCTTATGGACACCCCTATCACTCAGGCCATTTCCTGCAGTGGGTTTTGTCACCCTGTGTAGTACTGGTTACTATGGTGACTCCAGTATGTGTTATAGAGCTCATGCTGCCACTTTCGGTGTCTACTCTCTGCTGCCTTGACATCTGGCCACCCAATTCCCTTGCATGTTCACATCCATACCATAGCTACAGGTAAAAACATATTCTACTCCATTTGACAATTGGTAGGTTGACTGACTTACCTTGAGGGTGTGCCGGACTTGAGGATGGTGCTGGAGAGCTGCCTATGTCGGATGCACATAGTACAGTCCCTATACATGTTTGGGCACTGGTAGTGTCATGTTTGGCATCCCTTTTACTGTCTGTGCAAGTCAGAGAGAGGAGTAATTCCCTGGGGCCCTACTGTGTCAGTGCATACACTATGTGTTGCCTCTTTGCCAAGGCCAGGACATACTGGGCACACCCCCTTCTGCCTACTGGAGCATGCTCAGGTTGTTCCTTCTCTGGGTCACTCTGTACCTGTACAGGCCTTGGCATTGGTGGGGGGCTGTGTGGCCCTGCCCCATGCTATTCCTGCTGCAACTGTTTCCACAGGATCAGATTGTGTAGCATAGCACATACCATTACTATTTGGGTACATGTACCTGGTAAATACTGCAGGGCTCCACCGGATGTGTTCAGATTTTGGAACCGTGACCTCAGCATCCCAAACACGTGCTCTCTTATATGTCTGGTCTGTGCACGTGCATCATTATGGCATTGTTGTACAGGTGTGTGTGCATTTCTGATGGTTGTCATCAGCCATGGCTCCAGTGGGTACCCAGCATCCCCCACTAGGTGATAGTAGGGGATGTCCACATTGGCAAATCTGTGGTACAGCTGTGTCAGTTGCCATATGTGTGAATCGTCATAGCTTCCAGGGCAGCCAGAACACACATTCAGTATAATGCCCTGGGCATCCCATACAACCTGGCAGTTGATGGAGGGGATGCCCCTGCAGTTGATGTAGGCCCTAGCCTGCTCACTGGGTGGTGCTTTGATGCATACGTGCGTGCAGACTATAGCACCCACTATCCCAGGGCAGTTAGCTATTTGGTGGAAGAGACGCATATTGCAGGTCAATATTCTCATATGTTGAGGAAATATATGTACTCACTGGCATGTGCTGACATGACATCCAGGAACTGGTGGAATAATCTGGATGCTGATGCCTGTGAGATGCCCATGTTCATAGGTTCATAGGTAGGTGCTAGGCTATCGGCCCAAGGGCCTACGTAAGCCTAGCCAACAAGGTTCCCTGGCTTACATCACCCATGAAAGTTATTTTCCTGTGTAACTGTCGAGCAGAGACACAGAAGTGATCCCTGGAGTGTATTTCCTATTTCCCACCCACTCATCAAGATTTTTCTTGAAGAGTGCTAATGAAGAACTTTGCTTGACATAGATGGGTAGCCTGTTCCAGAGTATGGGAAGTCTCTGGGACAAGAATCTATCCCTACAGCATGTGCTGTTTATTGCGGTGACAAGGTTTAGGTCCCTAGAGCATGTAGCTTGGCGGGATTGAGATTTCTTTAGGTGTAGCATGTCCATTAGCTCTGGGTTTGACATAACTTTATATGTTAGGCAGAGATCCCCTCGGAGTAAGCGATAGGCTACAGAGTAAAGCTGGAGTTTTTTGAGATGGTCAGTGTAGGGCATTTGTTTGAGGCCAGTAATCCTCTTTGTGAAGTAATTCTGTGGTCTTTTCAGCTGCTGCAGATGTCTTATGAGGTACATTCCAAAAGGGGCGTTGTACTCTATAATGGGTCTAATGAGTGTCAAGTAGAGGGAAACAATGACCTCTTTTTTTCCTGGATGAGAACCCTTTTATGATGAGGTGTGCCATGTAGAAGGACTTCCTGACTACTGTGGCGATGTGACTATCAAAGGAGAGACTACTATCCACCTGGGTCCCAAGGTCTCTTATCACACATTCGGTTAAGTAGATTGCTGCCTATGTGGTAGTTCATGGGTAAAGAGTTTTTACCAAAGGGGATGACACTGCACTTTTTGGCATTGAGCTTGAAGCCCTGGCTCTGACACCAGGCATCTGTCTCAGCGAGACCCTTCTGTAGGATGTCCACATCATTTGGGGACTTAACTATGGCTTCTAATTTGGAGACATTTGTGAACTTTGTTAGCCAGAGGCCTTCTGTGTTAGCCTGTACTTCAGAGAAGTAAATACCAAACAGGAGAGGTCCCAGGACTGAACCCTGTGGTACTCCACTCATCACTGGTTTGTGGTCAGATTTGGAGTCTGCAACTTTTACAGTGTGGGTTCTGTCAGTAAGCCAGTTGGCAACCCATCTTGTGATGTAGGGATTTATACCTAGTTTAGTGAGTTAATCTATAATCCCAGAATGGGGGATGGTGTTGAAAGCCTTGGCAAGGTCAAAATAGGCTGTGTGAACCACCTTACCCTCATCTATGGCTTTGGTGACTGCCTCAATGAAGTCGATGAGGTTCAGGAAGCATGATCTGCCTTTCACAAACCCAAACTGTGTGGGATCCAGAGTTTGGAGGTTACCAATGTCTTTGTTTATGAGTTCCATGATGATACATTCCATGGCCTTGCAGACTAGGCTCATCAGGCTAATAGGGCGGATCTTATAAGGGATCTCAGCTTCTTACTGAAGCTGACCAGGGAGTTCCTCCACTCATGGGATTTTACTCTCTTTTGCAACAGTTTCTTCCTTCTTTTGTACAGTTTGTTTATGGCAGGGACCACCAGATTGGCTTCCTTTTTTTGGAGGATAGCATCTTGGTTCTGTTTGTTCCCGAGATCAGTGGTGGCTCCCCCTTTGTGGAGTGGGATAACTGTTGCTGTGTGCCATTCAGTGGGCACAAACCCTGATGCGAGGCTATTATTGAACATGGTGCTTAAGTGGGGAGCCAGTTCATTCTGAAGTTCATGTAAAACACAGCCTGGGATGTTGTCCGGTCCCATGGATGCTGTGTTTTTGGCTTTAGAGAGTGCAGATTCTACCTGCGTAATTGTGATTACAGGGACTCTGAATTCTTCCTGTATAGAGATGGGCCCTTTAGGCAGTGAGGAAGTAAAGTTAGCACTGAACCTATCTGCTAGGATGTTGGCAATATCAGTTGGTTCTGTAATTTTCATGCCATCGTGCTGTAACTCAGAGCAGATCTGCATGTTGCCATTGAGATTCTTGACATAGCTATAGAATGCTTTGTGGTTGTCCTTAGAATTAGTGGCGATTTTGTTTTCATAGCTAGCTTTGGAGGATCTTATAAGGGATCTCAGCTTCTTACTGAAGCTGACCAGGGAGTTCCTCCACTCATGGGATTTTACTCTCTTTTGTAACAGATTCTTCCTTCTGTTGTACAGTTTGTTTATGGCAGGGGACCACCAGATTGGCTTCTTTTTTTTGGAGGATAGCATCTTGGTTCTGTTTGGAATAGCATGATCCATGTACTCATGTAAGTGCTTACAGAGTGCATTTGTGTAGGATTCAGCAGTTGTAACTGTATTGTCCATCTGTATGGGTGTCATGACGTTCACCACTTCTGTCTTAAGAAGCATGACGTTGGCTTTGGAGAAATTTTTTACAGTGGTTTCCTTAATGGAGGGTGGGGGCGGGATGTGGATATCAAGGGTGATTAGCTTATGGTCGGATCAGAGCAATGAGGAGTTGACTTCAGGTGTGGAACACCGGTCACTCATGTTGGCAATGATTAGGTCTAGGATATTGTTGCCCCTGGTGGGGGTGTGGATAAGTTGATCCAGGGCATTGGAGTTTATGAATTCCAGAAAGCATTGAGCTAAGGAGTTGGTACACGAGTAGCTTTCCCAGTTAATGGTGGGGTAGTTGAAGTAGCCCATTATTAGGGTGTTGAGTTGAACCCTAATATTTTCCAGTACATCAAGAAAAGAGGAGTGGGAATCCTGGGGCATGGTGGGGCATCTGTAGCAAGCTACAATTTGGATTGCAGTTTTGCCCAGAGTTAGTTGCACTTGGATAACCTTGGATGCATTATGCTGATCAACTAGCCTGGAGGTGTGGATATCCTTAATGAATATGGACACATCTCCGCCTTTGGTGTTTCAGTGTGCTATGAGTTTTAGCCTGGTAGTGCAGGGGTACTCTCTGGAGCCTTGAACCAGGTCTCAGTCACTGCACAGATATCGATGTTCTCCATTTTAAGGAGTGCCTCGAGTGAGTGCATTTTGAGATGTAGACTTCTAGCATTGGGTAACATTACCCTCAGTTTTTGCTTGCCTGTTCCTGTTATGGTGGTGAATTTGTCATTTGAACCTTGTCTAAAAAATGCACTATAGGGGCGGCAAGAGCCTTAGCCAGTATCCAGAATCCCAGGGGTGACAGGTGCAGGCCATCTGTGGCAAAGCATCGTGGTCTGTCGATGATGTCATCCCAAGCAGACAGATACTGGATCCCCTTAGAATGACACCAGAAGCTTAGCCAATTGTTGAAGTCAATCATTTTGTCCTTGTACTGTGGTATTATTCTGGGTGATGGCAGAATGCTACTCACGGCTAGAGTCATACCTGCCTAGGTTACAAGATCAGAGAGCTCTTCCATGTCTCTTTGCATGTGGTCCAGTGAGGTACGTCTCAGGTCATTCACACCAACATGGACAATGACAGAATCATATTTGTACTTGTTGTGGAGTGACCTGAGTGCGTGGGTTATCTGGCGGATCCTGGCACCCGATAGGCAGCTGACAGTAACCTTCTCCTTGTTTAGCCTGGTGAGTAGGACATCGGTGTGCCTGACTATAGAGTCACCTATGACTAGTGTGTTTGGTACATTGTTTTGCCTTATTGGCTGTGGATGTGTGGCACACTGAGTATGTGGGCTATGTGTCATTTGGGTTGTGTTGGGGGATGGAGGTTGCTTGCATTTCTGCTTTGGAGGTCTCTGTTGCTTAGAGAGATTATTACTGAGAGCCTCCCCAAATGTTTTTGTGTTACTATGTGTGGATTTTGGTGGTGTAGATTTAGTGAGACTATGTGATGAGTGTGGTGTGGTGCAAATGTTTACCTTCTCCACTTGACTGTCAAGTTCAGTCTTAGTTGGAGAGAGCTTTACCTCCAGTTTGGCTAGATAAGTGCATCTCTCACAGGTTGTAGTGTTGGGTGGTATGAGGAGAGGGTTGTCTGTGTACATGAGGCAATTTCTACATTGCTTCAAGATGCCTAGATTCATCAGATATACAGGAGAGAACACTGGGAGCTGACCCTGGGACATGCCTGAATAAAAAAATATTTTCCTCTAGATAAGTGAGGAAAGTGAGTACAAGAGCTGTTTTTCTCTAAGCAAGTGAGAAAAGTAAGTACAAAAACTGTTTTCCTCTAGGTAATGAGGAAGGTTGAGTGCTATAGTAATTAGTAGCTTATTTAGTGCTTACAAGTTCTGAACAAGTGCTGAGCACGACTTAGCAAATTTAAGTGCTAAACCTAGGAATCTGTATCTGCACCTGCACTAGATGAGTTACAGGACAGAAACAAGTGCAAATGCAGGCTTTCAAATCAGAAAGTTGAGAGAGATGGAAAAGATTACCCAAACGGCCAATAACTACAATTTCTAGGCCAGAACCACTCCTTATGTGGTAGACAGGTTACCTAGTACTTACCACTCCCACTGATAAGCTAGAAGGCTTCCCTCCCATACAGAAAGGCTTGGGGGGGCTCAGAAGCTTACATACAGTCCTGGATACAGCAAATCAGTATCTGGAACACTAGCTACAGGAAAGGTAGGAAACAGGCTTACAGTATTATTATTTTTTTACAGAAAAGTAGCTAAAACAGCAGTAAAAACAATTCATATGCAGTGCAAGCTAGCACACTTTAGTATGTAGCACTATTAGACCAAACACAGTTTAAAAATGCAATTAAATTAAAAAGGACTAAAAGCAAATGCAGAAAGAGTTTATTAGGTAGAATGTGGTAAAGAGGTGGGACTGGGGGAGTGTCCCAGATCAAATCTACAGTGGGGCGGGTAACTGCAAAAGCCACCAAATTTAAACTACAAGCCAAAAATAGGGAGGGTGGGTGGAACAAAACAGTTTCAGCAGAGATCTGAAAAACTATAAGCAACAATTAACAGCACAAACTCTAAAACCAAAAATATACTCAGCTCTGTATATTTCCAGATAGATAAAGCAGTCTCTCAGAACACAGGTTCCAGCAATGAAATGCAGACTGTTACTAACAGGTCTAATTTTATGCAAGTGATCCTTGAGTTAGATAACACACAAGCTGTAAAAAAACAGTTATACCAATTGAAGACACAGCAGAAAATAGGAGGAGGTGGGGAAAACAGTTTCAGCAGAGATATGAAAAACTATAAGCAACAATTAACAGTACAAACTCTAAAACCAAAAATATATAGTCAGCTCTGTATATTTCCAGCTAGATAAAGCAGTCTCTCAGAATACAGGTTACAGCAATGAAATGCAGGCTGTTACTAACAGGTCTAATTTTATGCAAGTGATCCTTGAGTTAGATAACACACATGCTGTAAAAAGCAGCTATACCAACTGAAGACAGAGCAGAAAATAGGGGGAGGTGGGGAAAACAGTTTCAGCAGAGATCAGAAAAACTATAAGCAACAATTAACAGTACAAACTCTAAAACCAAAAAAATATACTCAGCTATGTATATTTCCAGCTAGATAAAGCAGTCTCTCAGAACACAGGTTTCAGCAATGAAATGCAGGCTGTTACTAACAGGTCTAATTTTATGCAAGTGATCCTTGAGTTAGATAACACACAAGCTATAAAAACAGTTATATCAAATGAAGACACAGCAGAAAATAGGGGGAGATGGGGAAAACAGTTTCAGCAGAGATCTGAAAAGCTGTTAGCAACAATTAACAGTACAAACTCTAAAACCAAAAAAATATACTCAGCTCTGTATATTTCCAGATAGATAAAGCAGTCTCTCAGAACACAGGTTCCAGCAATGAAGTGCAGGCTGTTATTAACAGGTCTAATTTTATTCAAGTTATCCCCAGTTGTAGTTTGGGAGGTACCTGTGGCAAGTATACCTAGGCCTACACATACCTTGGTATCCACTGGGATGGGTTCCCCTCGGACAGTGTGGTGTGTCAGGTGTGGCCTGCACAGCTCAACAATTTGCTGTAGGACGTCTCTGTCCACCCTATAGTGCTCCACTATCTCCAGCTCATGTAGCCCCTGGTAGGTTACCCTGGGTCTGTGCACTCTTCTCTGTCTCCTCAGTGTGGGTTGTTCAGCAGCATTGACATCCTCACCACCCTCAGCCTCTTGCACATGTTGTTCAATATTGCCTGATGTAGCCCTTCTCATTTTGTAGGTTTGGTTTTAAAATTTCCCCGCTTGTATACACCGGTGGTGTAGTATTTGGAAAAAACAGATGGGTAGGTGTTTGCTAGGTTTATAGTGGTGTTCTTGACTGGGCTGGTCTGCTTCCTGTGTGATTAGCTGATTCTGATACATTTCACTTGGCAGCTCAGTTAGTTCTCCTTGATTACCTTCCTACTGCTGTTTTCCCTTCCCATTGCCCTCCTGTTTAGGCCCGTGTGTATGCTGCACAGAGTGCTCAAATGTGCACAGAGCTGCTTTTTCTTGGTTTAACTTCCTTTTTCTTCCTGTACAACCCGGTGTGTAGTGCGCACACCAACTTACACTTTGTAAAGAGTGCTAGGCAGGTTTAGACACACCACTAGCTTAGCTGTGCTACGCTAGGAGCTATCCTGAGCCACAGGTCTCCAATCCACTTACAGTATGCCTGACACCCCCCCCCCATGATGTCACCTATATCCTAGTCTTGCACCCAGCTATTTATACTCTTACACACTTGGGATCTGCCTCACACCCTGGGAAAATCTGGGATTCACTAACCCTTCCCTCATTTGCATAGGATTGCCTGCTAATGCATAGTTACATGTCCCACATTGAGCCTCCCCCCTTAGCAACCATTACTCACTGGCCAGATTGTCTTCTGACTGCCATTGACTTGCATGACAGAATACTGATTTTAGTTACAATGCTTATTTTAGGTTTATTTTATTAATTCCCCCCGATCCCATTTACGTGAATCTGCACTATGCTTAACCAGGCAAGATCGTCAAAAAGAAAACTAAAAGTTGTTTATTTTTTTTTTACATTTTGCAATGCCAATGGCCTTCTACTTGGACATTGGCATGCTTCCTCAATGATTTGTAGATTGCGGAACTGTACTTGGTTACTAACCAAGTACATTTCTGCACACTGCACTCATCCTGCAAGGATGGCTGCCAGCTTCTTGGATCGCACATTACCCTCATTTGCATGATTTTCACCTGCAAATGAGGGTAATTTGCATACAGGAGCTCAGTCCATGCAGGATTAGCCTAAGAGCTCACGTGCACTTCCTGGATCGCACGTCGACCATATTGACAAAAATAGCTCTTAAACTAATCCTGCACGCTATAAAGAGCTTCATAAATCCGAGGGAAAGTAAACTTTACTGTCATTTAGAACTACACATGTGTAGCCTAAATGAAATTTCGTTCATCAGCTCAATTCTTGAGGTTACAAATGAAAGTGAAAAAACACATACAAGTAGAGGAATAAAGATAACTAGCAAATACAATACTACTCCCAATACACAGAAGAAAGAGCAGAGATATTTACCAACATTTATATACGAAAAGAATATCCTCCCCAGAGTTAAATTAGGTACTCTATTTAAAGTAATACAAAACACACTACAGATTGAAGAATGCCTACGTTATTTGTCTAATGTTGCACTTGAGTAGGTTAAATAATACTGACTATGGATATGATAAACAAATATTGCACTTACCTGGAATATATGCAAGTATATATTTCACAGATAAATAAAAACTGACTTGTTATGTGTCCAGACCCATGGGACTAGTGCCCAAGTTCAGAAGTCTAATCACTGTAAGGTAGAAACTGTTATTGAATCTTGTCCTGCAGTGGATGCTGTTATGTCTCCTGCCCATGCCAGGTTGTTAAACAGTACATGTGCAGGATGCATGTTGTCCTGTATTATTTTGGTGGCCTTTTGGATGCTTGTTGCAGAATAAAGATGTTGTATCGATGGAAGACTGGAACCTGTTACCTTCTCTGCAACCCTCACCACTCTTTGTAGCACCTTCCTTTCTGCATCTGTGCAGTTTCCAAACCAGACTGTAAAGTTGCAGATGAGGATGTTCTCTATTGCACATCTGTAGAAGATGGATGGAATATGAGGAAGAAGCTTAGCTTTTTTTTCAGCTTTGTTAAAAAGTAAAGGCATTGGTATGCTTTCTTGACCAGTTGGCTGGTGTTTCCCAACCATGAGAGACCTTTGGATATGTACACACTCTGGAATTTTGCACTCTTAACCCTCTCCACACTCTCACCATTGATCCTGAGCACTAGGTGGTTTGTTCTCCTTTTCCTGAAGTCGATAATAATCTCTTTGGTCTTACTTACATTCAAGCCAAGGTTGTTCCCCTCATACCAACTGATCAGAGATGTCACCTCCTTTCTGTATACCCTTCCATCCTCCTTTGTGATGAGCCCCATGACTGTGGTGTCATCAGCAAACTTGATGATATGGTTGGACTTGTGCTTAGCATTGCATGGGTTAGGATGCTGAATACCAGTGGGCTAAGAACACATTCCTGTGAAACCCCAGTGTTAATCATGATGCACTTTGATGTGTTCTTACCTGAATACACCCCCTGTGGTCTCTCAGTCAGGATGTCCAGGATCTAGTTACAGAGATGTTTACTGATTCCTAAATGTGCCAGTTTTTCTATCAGCTGCATTGGTACCACTGTATTAAATGCAGAGCTAAAGTCTATAAACAGCATCCTCACATAGTTGTCTTTGCCTTCTAAATGCTCAAGGGAGATGTGTAGTGCTACTGATATGACATTAGTCTTCGATATGTTAGCTCTGTACACATACTGCAAAGGGTCACAATCAGGAGGTAGGCAAGAAGAAAGATGCTTTTTGATCAGCCACTCAAAACATTTCAAAAAGTTCTACCTTCTGAAATTACTCCATGTTTGGGAATCAGTCCTGTTTTTTTTTTTTAGTGAATTTCTTCACCTAGGCTGTGCCTTCAAATTGTCTGCTGTGTTCAGTGTGCTATCTTGGTAAACAGACACAAGTAAATAAATAAGTAAATAAAGTTCTCAGAAGGAGTGGCAAGAATGTTTAACTGAATCTACTTAAAAGGTTTATATTGGTTAGACAGTTTACTATCAATATTCTGAAAGACATGCAGTTGAATACAAATGGTTGAATGCATGGTTTCTAAGCTGTCATAATGTTGAACAGAAAGTGGTCAAGTTTATATTAAGGAAAGTGGGTATACATTCGCTAATATAAACTTGATATAATTTATTAAGTGCATGCCATCTTAAAACAGTTCAGATCAAATAAATGATGTCAGGCAAATCTACTAGTAGTAAAATAATGTGTCACAAGTCAAGACAATGGATAACATTCTTTGATGCTGAGACTCATGGAAGTAAAGTAGCCTAGCATTTAATGGTGGCAGGTATACTTTGAGGGATGTCTGGAGGGGCAGTGTGGATCTGGTAATTTATCCTTTTCCTGTAGTGCGATGTCAGTGTTGGTATATATAATAAGCAGAGGGTGTGGGGGTACAACTCCTCCCATGGGGGTGGAGGGGGGCCCTCCCTGCTAATATGTAAAAGGACGCACAAATGTTTGAAACCAGAAGTCTGACATGTCAAACGTTGATCATCATTTTTAATGCATTTGACATTTAGGCAAATTTTATTTTCATTTTCGATATTATATTTCAGTCATCTGATGGGAAAATGTTCTTCCTTTCAGAATTTTGATAGTAAACCTGGTTAGCCATGTTATGGTATCCTTGATCACGTCTTTCATTATTCTTATGTTTCTATGTCATGTTTCTCTTTCATATTAATCCACATCTCATTACTGAAGTAAAAAAAATGAAATTATCTTAAATATTCCTGAGATGGTAGCCCCACAGATAAATACATACAGACATGCATACATACATATGTATATACTGTTTTTACCTGTACATTTTCTTAACTTCTACTTAATGATGAATAAAATGTAGCATATTTGAAGGAAATTAATTTAATAATCACATTCCGATGTTCATTTATCCAAATAAATTCAGATCACTAGATGCATTGACCTGACATTTAAAACAATGATCTTAGAAGAGGAAAAAGAGTTGAACAAAGTGTCCACTGTTTTAGTCTGATGGATTAAAAGAATGAAGACGTAGCACTTTTGCTAAGCGCATTAGGTACCAACTCCTTTGAGAGTACATTTGCTACTTAGACAGCCTTAGGAGGTTTTAAATTCAAGGACATCTCTTTGCGTGCTTCTTGTCTCAGCTTAGCTGTTATTGTTATGCTAACTATTCACAGAACAGCTTATATACTTATGTATTTTTATATATTTAAATTCAGAAAATATTCTCAAATCAAGTGCAGAAACTATACAATACAGAACAAAATTTCTTCTTTGTATAGCTAAATGCTAGGCTATTTTTCTTCCATGAGTCTCAGCATGAAAGAATATTATCCATTGTCTTGACTTGTGACACATTATTTTACTACTAGTAGATTTGCCTGACATAATTTATTTGATCTGAACTGTAATGTTTTAAAGTGGCATGCACTTAATAAATTATGTCGTTAATAAATAATGCAGCATGGCACAATGAAGCTTAATAACCAAGTGTGTAAGAACGTGAATCTTTTTATCTGATACATTCATTTCCAAATGAACTATTTCTCTGCAATATGCCAACCTGCATATTTATAGACTATCACAGCAGAATGGCAGGATACAGTTTGAATTTATATTTTTTCTTTTGTTTTGCCAAAAAAATAAATAAATAAAATAAAATACATTGATAGAAAACAAAGTATCATACTGTCTAGGTTGATAGAATAGATAGATATATATATATAAATATATATATATATATATATATATATATATACATATATATATATATATATATATATATATATATATATATATATATATATATATATATACACACACATATAAATATATATATACACACACATATAAATATATATATATATATATATATATATATATATCTATAAAATACTGTCGAGATAAAATTGCTTACAATGTAAACCAACATCCCTTTTTCATCGACCTTTACAGATATTTGCATCCTTGAATCCTTACAGCTGCAAATACAGTTCTAGTACTATTGACAGAATGAATGATAACAGCAAGACATTTGCTGCAATAAATTAGCATATGACAATCACATATTTGATCTGGCTACTTTTTCTGTTTCCTGATTGCACATTGATTCTAAACTTTGCTGGTGCAAGTCAAAACACGTTGTGCTATAAAAAACATAAGACCAGATTCAGAAAACTTCATTTCATCATGCTAAGCAAGTTTGGCTAAGCAAGTGGTCACGCTCAGGGGGTTGCAATTCAGAAAATGCAAGTGTATGATGTGGCAAGGCCAAATAATGTAGTCAGCTGCGTTATATGCTAATGACTGTATAATGAGGTGCCTTGCATGATAATGAGGCAAAACAAGATTTCAGAGCAGGTCAGAAATGTTTAAATTACATGCACTGATGTTGCACTTACCTTAAATATGAACTCAGCCATAGCCTCATGTTCATATAATATACATAGCACAAATATGCATGGTGTCGCCAAAGGCACTGCAAATGTGTATTTGTAGGAGGCTCTCATTTAAGCTACTTTGCCTGAGATTATAGGATGTCACCCTCAGAGGTGCTGAGTCATTTGACCACACTTAACATTTCATGCTCTCCACAATTCGACATAGTGGTACTGTGTGCACAGAAGCACTATGCGGGAAATCATGGCTATGAATTGACCTCATTTGCAGCTCTGTGGAAGTTGTGGAGTACCTATCCCAAGGTATGTGTGGCTTTACATATATTAGTTACAGGGACCTTTCAGTGACCTAATGGGGACACAGTGGGAGTATCTGAGGCATCTGCCTCAATAATATGCCATCACTTCCTCAATGCCATGTTTCAATATGTTAGAAAGCATATGTGATTCCAGCATAACCAAGAGGAGAGAAAAAGCACCATGCAGGAATCCTATGATATAGTCCATTTCCCTGAGTTACTAGGGGCCATGGACTGTACCCATATTGAAATAATGGCTCCACCTATGGAACTAGGAAGAAGGTATGTCATCCACAAAGGGTATCACTCCATCAACTGTCAGGTGGTCTGCAAAGCACAGGGTATCATCTACAGTGTGCATGCAGGCCAGCCAGGCAGTTTTCATGACTCAGACATGTGGGCTTAAAAGGGTAGGTACAATATGCCCTGGAAATAACAGACAAGCAGTGGACTGCTTGTAGCTTTACAACATGATGATACAAGACTTATGTAAATACACTGCTGTAAAATTTATGCATGTAAAAATGCCAGCCTGTGCTTCCCCACACTTAGGCTGGCCATGCTGTGTACTGGATACAGGCAACCCAAGTAGCAATGTAGAAAGTGCAGTGTGCAGTTGCAATTATTTTCACAGGTGGATAAAGGAGTGCTGGAGTACATTTTTTTACAGTGAAGAGTGTCAGTGCTGAGTTGTAGCAAAAGAAAAAGTGAATTCATGGGTAGTGTGAGAACTGGATTTAGGGGTGTTAATGTGCAGAAGGGCTAGGGTTAGTGGAAGTGTGCAATGTGCAGGGAGCTGTGGTGGTGATGTGTGTGTGTGTGTGTGTGTGTGTGTGTGTGTGTGTGTGTGTGTGTGTGTGTGTGTGTGTGTGTGTGTAGAAATGGGTCTGTGGCACAGACTCAGCACTTGGTGCTGCACTGTGGTGCAGCCACCTGGCTAGGTGTAGGGCATACATGATAGAAGGTTCAGCCTTCTATGCATGTCTCTGCCCATCAGCCCTATCTCAGCAAGGAATTGTACTGACTGTAGCATGACTCTGCCTAGACAGTGGTGTACAATGTGACCTTGCCTGACATCTGCTAGTAGATGTGCCATCATGATGATGACCATGACTATGGAGACACCCTCTCCTAGGCATAGACACCTACACTATCAAAGCTGCTGTGGAAGTGGTAGCACTGCAGAAGTGGGATCTTACTTGTCCACAGCAATGTTGGCTAACATCTGTGAATGCAGCAGAGGATTAGCCATCAGGATAGCTCCTCATTGCTGACAGATGACCCAGAATTGATGATGCATGGTCCAATGTGTGATTTAGCTTATCCAATGAATCATGCATATGGGTCGTGCACTCCCACAGGTCACCATGCACAGCCTGGATCACCCTCACTATCTTTGATATGGTTGTGGTGGAACTAGCCTGTCTGCACAATGGCCCTGCATTTATGTTGAGCTGCAGCTTCTGACACACCAACCCACCTGTGTTGACCCTTCTGCCTGTGAGTACTAGGGACAGATGTAGATATCTCTGATCTGGGGACCGGCACAATTCCCTGAGGGATTGTGTCCACATCAACATGTCCAATCTCAGATGGTGTATTTCACAGGATCTGCAGGCATAGAGACTGTGTTCACACTCTGAATAGGGGTTGCAAAGGTCACACTCTCTGTGTCCAACCCATGCACTCTGCACCCCCTAACTGTGCCAGCTCACCCCCTGCCATCATTATCAGAGGCTACAGATTCTCCAGCATCAAGTGGGGACAGATCCACAGTGCTGGTGCTGGAAAAGAATCACCTGTGAATATATCAAAACAAAAACTACACAATGTAAGTAGGACCAAAAAAATCATTTGTAAATATACCACAGCAAAAAATATCTAGTGTATGTAGGACTGAGCACCACAACTACACATGCAACTGATATCTTTACAACAATAAATATGATAACAATTAATACCTCTGTCCATACATTGAACAGGTGGCTGTGGAACTTGGATCCTCAATGAACCTGTAGACCATAAGTCAGACAGATATTATAAACCTTACTGTGAGCATGAAATAAGGACTGGTTGCAGATATTGATACCCCAATATAGGACTACATACCTGGGACATCTGCTGTTGAAACTGTCTTGGTCCTGTCCAACTCTACTCTGACATCCAACCTGACATCCAACACTACAGTGTGGGACTCTGTGGAGGTTGTACAGCTTTTGAGTGAGGCCAAGAACACCTCCATCACCATAAGGGGTGTATTGGTAGATGGCCCACTATCTGTTGCACTCCATTCCTGTGCTAGACACTCTGCTCTGTGGGTCGCAGCAGGCATCATATCTGTCATTCAGTGGTGAACCATATCATAACTGTGATCCTGACCACCCACAAAATTAACATTGGTTACAGTTTCATGCCAGACACAGTCATAGAAGAGCTGGCTGGTGGAAAGGACCATAAAGAGTCATCTACCATAGAGACAGAGGGCCACTAGTACCACTTTATTCTCAGCACATATAAACCTGGACCTGTGGATGAAAGCACCAGCAAATGCATTACCTTTCTTCTAGGCTTGGGTTTTATTTATTTATTTATTTATTTATTTATTTATTTATTTATTTGTTAACCGGGGCTGTCTGACTGAGCTGAAAAGGCCCTTTTTCAGTAGAGGCCCGGGGAGAAAAGCTCCACATAGAAAAAATACAGATACATTTAGTTATTTAGACACATTCAGTATACAGACAAATTTTAAAAGACATGTTTTTACAGTGGTATGCAGCACATCAGCAGTTACAGTGGAAAGAACAAACAACAAAATATTAATTTAAAAATAAAGGTAATTAATAGATTTGTGGTGTACAGCTGAAATTTGGAACATAGGAGGAATACATACATAGTACACAGGTACAGTACATACACTGTAGATCAGCCAGTGTTTGTGAGTAAGACTGAAAACTATTCTCAAGTACTCTAGGTTTAGTATGTGTACTTTATCCACTTTCACTAGCCTGGGGAACAATCATGGCACTGCCAACTTTGCTTGAGATGTTGCCTGATGAGGTCTTTAAAGGAGGATTTGGACAATGTGTTTTGAATGCTAGTGGAGACAGAGTTCCATTTTTTAGCCAGTGAACTACAATATAGTGCATCTCCAAAGCTATTGTAGCTGTTGGTGACGTCTAGTAGTAGTTTGCTTGATGATCTAAGAGGCCTTTTGGCTGAGTGATGTTGTACTAGGTTTTTGAGGGCAGGACACTTATTGGGAAGGTAGTAGATCGAATGACAGAGGCAGAGCTGATTGTAGCCTAGGAGGTTGGGAAGTTCAAGCCAGTGGAGCTGTCTCAAAGCAGTGTAGTGATGAGTTCTATATGAGCAATTTGCAGCAAAGCGGGCAATTCTTTTATAGCAGGCTTCCATTTTGCTTAGTTCAGTTATGTTGAGATTAGTCAGAATGGGAGATGCATAGAGTAGGGTGGATAGAAGTTGGGAGTTTTAGACATGGCTCTTTTGGTAGAGAAAACTGTGGAATTAACAGCCATGGTCTTACATGGGTCTTAAAATCTTCATACAACTACTATCCTACTAGGCCTTCTAGTATACTGTAGCTGTGCTTGTTAGTTAGATATCAGTATCTACCAGCAATCTTTAAGCAAATGTCAGGCATGTATGCATCCTAAGCACATATCCCCCACAAAACAAGTGAAGAAGTGTAACCTGACAAGAACATATGACCATTGAAATAGTAGTGTTACAAATGTTGTGTGGCTAATCACATATGTGCAGGGCACATAACACCACATCATTATTGTACATGACTGTGTCTGTACATTCTCTACATTCAGTACAGTTGCATGTAGCCCTTAAGACAGATTTTGGACAATACATTCTGAAGCACTGACAAACTGGCATCCTTAAATTAAAGGGCAGATGAAAATCTTCCCTTGGAGAAATAAATGGATGTGCAGAAAGTAGCATTTACCTTGTATAAGCAGATGTCTCACTCAGAAATAAAATTTTCAGCTTTAATAGGTCAAAAGATTCAAATTCAGGGTAGCAAACCCACAAGAGTGAGCAACTGAGCACACATGCAGGAAGCCATTTATGCTAGAGTGGAGAGAATTGTCATCCTATAATTAACCATCTGAAGATAGAATCATGTTAGAGCATGTATTCTAAACAATGTACAGAGGGATGCAGAACTGCCATGTTTCACACCTTGAAGTACAATTTGGATCCATCATAATGCAATATCTCTTGCAGGAGGGCTATACCAGGTCACAGAATAAAGCTGATGCCTGGAATAGTTTGCCCAGTGCTGTCACCTGTACTACTGAGGGAACAATTACATCACCACTACCATGACATGAGCTGATGTAAGCCTGACCTCCTTGGCCAATAGGAAGATGAAGTTAAGGTGAAATCCCCATCTCACTACAGTAAGTATAACCTGTTTTAGTTACCCAAAGTACCTAGTACTGCATACCATCATCCATTTTTTTCATTATGCCCTTTTCGTGTCTCCAGCCTCTGCAGAGATTGAAAGGCATAGACAGATGCAGAGGAGAGACTACAACACAAAAGAGAATGCTGGGGTGAGTATAAATATGTTGTCATAAAAAATGATGATTTTCATATCATCAGTTTTAGGCAATAAAATAATTATGATTTATACATCAGTACCACATTTGTCAGTACTGGTACAGCTCAAGGTTAGTAGTATTACTGGACAATGTTAGAAGTGTGCTTCTGCATTTCTCCTCCATTATATGCAGACAAGTGGCTCATCATGTCAGCTGCATATTCTTTGAGATTGTTAGCATGGCTATAAGTTTAATTCCCAAGCAAAAAAAAAGTCTGTTCGCATTGAAAATGATATTTGTTGCTCCACTAATATCAGTATACCAGTACACAGCCTTTGTATGTAAGATCCATAACTAGTGATTTTTTTTCTGCACATTTCACAATATGCAGTAGAAGCCACTGTTCCTTGTCTATCTCCTATGAAGGACATATTTATCATGTTTGTTTTGTATACCTACAGTTTTATTTTTATCAAAACTCAAATTGCATCACTGGCCACAATCACAAATGTGATATCTTAACAAATAGCTCCTGATGTTAATATTCTCCTATATCAGAACCCCATCCATATGCTATAGTCAGACAAACAGGTTGCTGACATCCTATTCAAGTCCTACTGCTAAAAGATTATTATGCTTAACTGTATCAGTTTCAACAAAGTTAATAATGCAGTTTTCATTACATTTGTATTTTTCTTCCTCACTATTTCTCTTTTATCCAATTTATTTAGTTTATGTTTTGTTTTTCTCAATTTCTGTTACTGTTATATACAGTAGCACAGCAACCTGCAACCATCCCACCAGCAAGGACTGACACCCCCCCCATCAGTGGCAGCAGTAGTTCTACTACCACCACCATAACCTCCGCTAGTGGTACCCATCACATCTGAGTCCCAACCTGCCACAGTTGCCACCACATCTCCTGACCAGCTGTGTCAGATAACCCTGCCCTGAAAGGTGGTTTACTGTTACCTGCCATTAACAGTGCAAGTGGAGGTAACACATTTGTTACCCATTAGGAGCTGCCAGAGCTTGTGGGGGGATAGTAGAAGGTTGGATGCCCACACTAACTGCATAGAAACCATGTGCTTGTGACTTGCTGAGTCACATCTCTGTCCAGTGCTGACTCCACTTTCTGAGACAGGACCCAATGGTGATGGTTCCAGGAGTGACATGCAATCATACTGGTTTTAAGGTAACTGAGTGTGCATCTGAGAACACACACTCCTCTCCCTCAGCCTACTGCTCCCCTCCCTTTTGTGCCCAGGCACACCCCTGTATGTTGTAGACTCACCAGTGTCTTCCCTTTACTTGACTGATGTCTCCTTTGTTTCCACTCCCTCATTGTGTTACCACAATCCTTTTAGTCATATCTGTCTTTCCCTGCCATCTAACTTCCACCGTTAACCAACTTCTTACCTCTCTGACATCCTTCTCCAACTTTCCCTTCTTAAAAACAAAGGCACCTGTCCCACAACAGATATTCCCACCATACCTCTTAACTTTCCAGACATTTGACTAATGTAAATGTGATTGATTCCTACTGCTTGATGTGTTCATCATAAATGTGCAATTTTCTGACACATCATTGATGATTAAACTCATTAAATTCTAGAGCTATTTTTGGATTTGCCCCAGGATTAGTGAGCTAAGAAATTGAGAAGTCTTATCCTCTTCCTCTACCATCTTCTAACATCCATGACTTCCTTCTCCAACTTTCTCTTCTTTGAAAACAAGACTCATTCCTTCTTTGTTCATCTTGTGTTTAATTCTCTGCTTGTTTCTTATTTCCATCTGCGTCATATGCTCTCATTTCCAATGATTAATCTGGTTAAAAATAATTAAACACAACACACACATGCCCAAGAAGGGCTTATAAAGCCAAATAATCTTTCTCTGTGGTCATATGTTGCATTGTGAGTCATAGCAAACAACACTGATGTGCACGTATAAGCAATGAGAAATGGTACTTCTTTGTTCTATAGGAAAAATGAAGTCTAGTCCATGTCATGTGCTAATTCTATTACCATCGGTCGCACAAATGAGCAGATCGCTGAAGCACTGCACTATACAAATATAAAATACAGTAAATCTTATGCCTTTAGTCTAACTGCTTGTATGGCTCAGTTTACTACAAAACTTATTTGTATAGTGACACTGTAGTGGGTGGAGGGTTTTAATCCCGTTAGGGTTGGTTGTATGGTGTTTTATAATGTTCAGTTTGCAGTCTGCAAATGTGTTGCAGTCCCCTGAGATGTAAGTTTTATGACATCATTAGTCTGAGTCCTTCTGTGTCTCAACTTGCTAATGCAATAGTAGAGAAACTATCAATAGGCAAGGTTTTGGTTTAAATTCCTTTTGCTATAGGTCTGGAAATGTGTTACATTCCCCTGAAATGTGTGTTTTATGATACTCTCAGTTTGAGTGCTTCTGTGGCTCACATTGCTAAGGCAATGAAGATACAATGCAATTATATCTCCTCAGGGTTTCATATTGCTATTTTTAATGGCAATCATATTGTGGTACAGGTCCACTGATACAACTCTGCTGTTTTCAGGTCTGGTGCAGGTTGGTACTTTATGTTACTATACTGTACTATATTCCACTACTCCTGCCTAAGTTTCACATTATTCCATATTATTCTACATTTGAGGATTGCCATACCATCTTCTCCATTATTGTTTGCAGCCCTGCATTGGTGGGCAGCCCCCCTTGCACACTTCTATCTATCTTTTTGATTTCTGTTGATATACTGAAACTTCTTCACCCTTAGCCATCTATGCTATTTTCCTTTTCATGGAAAATATATATCTTAGTAAATACCATCGTTACACTGTCGATGTAGTTTTCCCTTCTGTGCAAGTGGACTCACAACAGTTACCAGAGTTGTTCAAAAAACTGTAATGTTTATCTTAGCTGTTCTTACTTTAATCTGGTACTCTAACACAATATAGTCATGGGGCTGTACTGCGGCCATGACAAGTTGATGCTTCCATGCACAACGGCTTGGTTGCATACATACAGGTAATAAATATTGATGCTTATTGTAAACTGAATGTAAATAGTGCTGGCTTGGCCACTATTGTGGATGTGGCATTTCTGAATCCTTGGGATTCTTTTCCAGAATAGTAGTGTTACACAGCAGGGTTCACCCTGTTATTTTTTTAATATAATCACTATGCACCAGAAATGCATTTCTCATTCCTAAAATGTTCTGTTTTAGAAATTCTGTGCTTGGCAAAATAAATAATGTTTAGCAAATACAGTAATTGATTTGTTTTATGAATGACTGGTGCTCTCTTAGTCTTATAGTTGTCTACTGAAGTTAGAAAACACAAGGTTTTCAGTTTGGATTTTCATAGAAATAAAATGACACATTGCTGGGTACAACTTTGTTCTTAGCTTTTACAATATGCTTAAGTAGAAGTGGAATTAGGACTTTCCCATGCTGTTTGTTCCTCAAAACACAGATTTGGGGCCCATGGTTCTTGGAGGAGATAAAAAGGCATTCACCCTGCCAGTAATGCATTCTGGGAATTATGCACATTATTTTTAAAATAACCTCCATTTCTGAAATTAATGAATTAGAAATACAAGTGTTAAAAGCTACACTGGATTCTGTACGGTCTGTGCTACTGTAGATCAGAGTATATGTGCTGTGTCTTTAAGAAGCATATCAAGGACTGAACGTGCACATATAAATACCAGGCACGTACTATTCCCAGTGCCATTTTGAGAGTGCAACCAGAGAGTGAGCATGTGTGATTGCAGTAGTTAGTTTGTATAAAGTTAGTAAACTTCTATTGTGATGTATGTGTACTGTATGTAATAAAACTGCTTGAACAGAACCCACAAAGACTCTTCTATTGTGTCCAAAGTAGGAGAGCAACATGGTGTCAGAACCAGGATTCCAGAGAATGATATTCAAAGCCATGAGGTACAGTGATGGCAGTGAAGGTAAACTGAGAGAAATGAGCATGAAAAAGAGCCAGAAGGCATGAAAAAGAGCCAGAAAAGAATAAAAGGTAATGAAAATTTGCATGAACTACTTATTTTAAAAAAAAGATAAAACAGAGCATTACAAGGGCACAAATCAAATTATTGAACAAGTGGGAGGCACAAAAGGCTTATTAACTAAGAGAAATTAAGATATCTGATGACACGATTATCAGAGAAGTAAAATGAGTATGTTTAAGGCAAAATGGGTATGTTTAGAGTAAAATGAGCACAAGAAAAGTATAATGGGCATGAAAAGAGATTAAATGAGCAAAACAAATATAATAAGAGCAAAAAAGGGCACATTAAGTGTAAATAAATCAAGGCAACTGCATGTTTTTTGGCAAAGTGCTGTGTTTTGGCATAACTACTACTTTGCATTGCATCAAGGGCATAACTAGAGTTATTTGAAGTATCTCAAAGTGTGTAAAAGTGCTTAAAGTGTGTGATTATTACTTTGCATGTATTCTGAAGTTCATTTGTGTGCAAAATGCAACTATTTTGTGAAATGCAGTCAAAGTACAGCCATTTCAAAAGGTTTCTTGTGCTGGGTGTGTCTGTTCGCAAAGTGCCACCATTACAGAGTGTTTCTTGCACTGTAAAGAATTGCCTAGCAAGGTACCACCATTTTGGGGAAATTTCAGTGTGCTGTGTACAGTTTATTTGCAAAGTGCAATTACTTCAAAATGTTATTGACTGTGAGCTTCTCTTGCCCAGTTCGTTTGCACAGTACAGTTATTTGACATGTTTCTTATACCGATGAGGTGATTTCTTGCAATCCAGTAATTTCAAGAGTATTACAGTGCCCAAGAGACTTATTTCACAAAGTTCATTTATACAGAGGCTTATTGTTGTATTGGGCAAATTTACAAGTATTGGCAAAAATTTTTGGCATATGTGTTTGTGATTATTTGCAAAACCCTTCACTGGTATGCGTTTATGTGGCAAATGGATTTCGAAAGCCCTTGCCATTTGTATTTGATCAGAATATTGCAGAGAATTGGAGAATATTTGAGCAAGAGTACAATATTTTTATATAAGCAACATATTCATATAAAGATCCATGCACCAGGGCATTCATTTTGCTAAACCTAGCTGGGTCAGAGGCCATAGAAAGAGAGCATTCATTTGTGTATGCACCAGCAGTATATGAGGGAGAAGGTGAAAATTGTCATATTGTTGTACAGGCTGAATCAAGGGAAGATCCCACGTGTTTGAAGCGCAAGTTCAGAGAAATGTGTAATCCTCAGACAAATATTACATTAGAGAGGCATTTGTTTTACATGAGAGAGCAGAAACCAGGGAAACTTTTGCAGCTTATATAACTGACCTGAGAAACACAGCTAAAATTTGTTGATTTGGTGACTTAAAAGATGAGATAATAAAGGACAGGCTCATGTGTGGTATTAATACTGCTGCTGTGAGAAAGATTTTGCTCTGTGACAGTGATTTAACATTGAGTAAAGCCATTGAGTTTTGTCAGATCCATGAAGTGACAGAAAAACACACAAGTATGCTTGCAAGTAACAAGAGCATGGTTTCAGCAGGCTCCAGACCAAATGCAGATAGCATGCAACACGTGGCAAACAGAAGTAGGTCTAAGCACATGGCAGCCACAGCCCCTGCTGGCTCACCAAGGAAACCATGTAGTTCTCTAGCAAGTTAAGGAACATGTTCCTCAGTGTAGTACTAGCATGAATCAGCAAAACCCAAGTCTAGCTTTATTGTTAACTGTCGCAATTGTGGTGCCAATCATGAGTCTAAAAGAGAGAAATGCTTAGCATTTGGTCAGCAATGTCACAAGTGTAAAAAATGGAACCATTTTCAAAAGTTTTGCAGATCAAGTAAACCCCACACAGTTGTAAAGAAAGGTCACGCAAAAAGCAAGTTGATCAAGTAAAGATCCAGCAGTCAGCTTTCTATGTAGATGGGATATCAGTAATTGGTGTAACTGGTGAAAGAGCTGATGCAGTCAATTTACTGGCAAAATGCGAAGTGTTCTGTACTGTCCAGATCAATGTTAAATCCACAGAGCTTAAAGCAGACACTGGTTCAAAGTGTGATGTTATATCAGCAGATATTGTTGAAGTGAGAACTAATGAGCAAGTCAATGTGGCCAGTAGTGGGAAACTTGCTGCTTATGGAGATGAAGAAATTCAAACAGAAGGCTCAGTGACGCTTTATGTTATTTGGCCAAGAACTGTTAAAGCTTGTTATTCTATATAGTTCAAAGACCAGTACAGTCTTTGTTGGGACTCAGAGACAGTTTGAGAATGAATTTGCTTTCTGTTACTAAAGAAGTTCATCACAAAAGTGCATATCCTAGTTCCAGTTTTCCTGAAGCTGTTTTAGCAGAGTATGCTGACGTTTTTGATGACAAGTTGGGCAAACTTCCAGGAGTCAGATCAGAAAGAAGAGTTCCAATAGCTATAAAGGATAAAGTTAAGGCTCAGTTGGATAAAATGGTGCAACAAGGTTTAATTTGTCTAGTTACAGAACCAACCAAATAGGTGTCATCTATGGTAGTAGCTCACAAAAAAGGCTCAGACAAAATCAGAATATGTACTGACCCAAGAGATTTGAACAAACCATTGAAGAGACCGCATTATCCAATGCATACATTTGAAGAAGTAGCAGCTCTAACATGAATGACACTGTTTTTCTGTCTTGGATGCAAAAAGTTCATTTTGGCAAGTGATTCTTGATTACAAATCCTCATTACTAACCACTAATAGCAGGGTGTAACACTACTATTCTGGAAAAGAATCCCAAGGATTCAGAAATGCCACTTCCACAATAGTGGCCAAGCCAGCACTATTTACATTCAGTTTACAATAAGCATCAATATTTATTACCTGTATGTATGCAACCAAACCATTGTGCATGGAAGCATCAACTTGTCATGGCCGCAGTACAGCCCCATGGCTATATTGTGTTAGAGTACCTCACAGCCAGATTAAAGTAAGAACAGCTAAGATAAACATTACACTTTTATGAACAACTCTGGTAACTGTTGTGAGTCCACTTGCACAGAAGGGAAAACTACATCGACAGTGTAACAATGGTATTTACTGTGATATATATTTTCCATGAAAAGGAAAATAGCATAGATGGCTAAGGGTGAAGAAGTTTCAGTATATCTACAGAAACCAAAAAGATAGATAGAAGTGTGCAAGGGGGCTGCCCACCAATGCAGGGCTGCAAACAATAATGGAGAAGATGGTATGGCAATACTCGAATGTAGAATAATGTGGAATAATGTGAAACTTAGGCAGGAGTAGTGGAATATAGTACAGTATAGTAACATAAAGTACCAACCTGCACCAGGCCTGAAAACAGCAGAGTTTTATCAGTGGACCTGTACCACAATATGAATGCCATTAAAAATAACAATATGAAACCCTGAGGAGATATAATTGCACTGTATCTTCATACCCCATTTTGCAGATACAGATTCCTAAGGATGCCGTTTGAAATAAGTTCTGCAAGTGAAGTCTTCCAGTGTGCAATGAAGCACATTTTTTGGGTTATCCTTGTGTCATAATAGTAGATGATTTATTGATTGAAGGCAATGGTGAAGCAGAGCATGACAAAAACCTAAAGAGAGTTCTAGACAGAGCACATGAAGGGAACTTGAAGCTCAACCCTCTGAAGTACAAATTCCGACTTGTAGAAGTTACATATAGGTAAGTTATTTACCAGTACTGGCTTGAAACCAGACCCGACCAAGCAAGCAGCTATTCCTGAGGTGTCAGCACCAGGTAATATTCAAGCTCTACAGTGTTTTGTAGGTATGGTCAACTATTTAGCTAAGTTTATACCAGACTTCAGTGATTTGACAGCACCTTTAATAGAGCTGACATGCAAAAATGCTGCATGGTCATGGTTAGAACAACACCAGAAGGCATTTGAAGACCTTAAGCAGAAAATTGCCATCCCACCTACCTTAAAATGCTATGATGTGAATAAATGATGCACTCTTTCCTGTGATGCTTCAAAATTTGGTCTTGGTGCAGTTATGCTTCAAGAGGGCAGACCAGTAGCGTATGCATCTAGAACGCTTACTCAAATTGAAAGGCAATATGCTCAAATTGAGAAAGAACTTTTGGCAATAGTATTTGCATGTTCCAAGTTTCATGATTATATTTATGGTCGATCTATTCAGATTGAAACTGACCACCAACCTCTAGTTACTATTCAAAGGAAGTCTATGCATTCAGCTCCAGAGAGATTACAAAGAACAATCCTCAAATTGCAAAGGTACAACTTCAAAATGGTGTATGCAAAAGGCAAACTACTCTCTCTGGCTGATACTTTATCCAGTTCACCCAGAAGTACGACTGAATAGCTTGACTCAGAGAATTTTGACTTTGACATGATGGCAGTGTGCAATTTTTCTACCACTAGGCTTGATGAGTTGGGAGATCACTACATTAATGCTGGATGGCAGTCAAAGCAATCTAATGTACCATCTGAAGTGCAAACTATTTTCCTTACAGAGATCAAATGTTGATGGAAGATGGCATTATTTTCAAAGGTCCTGAGATTGCTGTTCCTGCTTCTTTACAACAAGAATATATCCAGATTTTGCATCGTGATCACCCAAGTTCTGCACCCACTAAGAGAAGAGTGAGATAACTAGTATTTTGGCCTTCATTACTAAAAGACATTGATAACGTGCTTTCATCTTGTTCAGTATGCAATAGTATTAGACCACATTTGCAAAGAGAGCCACTTCAGCTAAGTCAAGTTCCTGAACTACCTTGGTCAACAGTAGTCAGTGATATCTTCGAGGGGACAATCAACACTACTTAGTATTAGTAGACTCTTTTTCAAATTGGTTTGAGATTGGCTTACTACCTAATCTAACATCCACTGCTGTTATTACTAAGTTGAAACATCATTTCTCAGTCCATGATAGTCCACACAAAGTTAGTTCTGACAATGGTACTCAATTTACTAGTCAGTTGTTTTGGAAATTTGCAAAAGAATGGGACTTTGTACATGTTACTAGCAGTCCTAAATATCCTCAGTCAAATGGTCTAGCTGAACATGCAGTACAGGTGCAAAGCAATTACTTGAAAGGTCAAAGTGTGACAATACCGATGCTTTTTTGAATTTACTTAATGTCAGAAACATACCCCGTGACGTTATACTTGGCTCACCTGCTCAAAGACTTCTATCCAGGGAAACCAAAATGATGCTTCCTATTAGTTCCAGTTTACTGAGGCCTAAAGCTAAGAACAATAGAACCATCAAGGTTCAATTAATTATTCAAGACGTGTTCTATCCAGAAGTCCACTTTTGATAAATCGAGCATATTTCTTCGTCCGTTAAGGGAAGGCGAGACAGTGAGAATACAAACGGCAAAAGGTTTCAACCAGATTGGTCAAGTTACAGGCATATGTGCTGTGCCAAGATCCTACCTCGAAGAATATGAGTGCATGACTTACAGGAGAAATCGCAGGCATCTTCTTCCTGTACCAAAATCATCATCGCAGCATTGTGACTGTGATTTAGACTCTAGATCTCAGTGCGAACCAGACATTGTTCCCATCCCAGAGTGTGTTTCTACCTCTACTTCCATTCCTGAAGATGTTCCAAATACTTTCAAGGTTGAATATTCTATAGAGACAGCTCCAGTTGCTAAACCTAATTCCCAGTTTTATGTCACATGATATGGTTGAACATCGAGGCCGAGTGTGAAATATGCAGCAATAAGGACATAACTGTATATATGTACCTAGTCTTGTATAATTACATGACAAAGAACTACTTGTAATATCTGCATGCCAAATAGGTTCATAATGTTGCATGATCTATTTCTCAAAGAGGAAGGATGTAGATCAGAGTGCATGTGCTGTGTCTTTAAGAAGTATAACAAGGACTGAGTGTGCACATATAAATACCATGCACGTTTTATTCCCAGCGCCATTTTGACAGCGCAGCCAGAGAGTGAGCCTGTATGATTGCAGTAGTTAGTTTGTATACAAGTTATTTAAGTTAAAGTTAGTAAACTTTTATCGTGATGTGTTTGTATATAATAAAGCTGCATGAACAGAACCGGCAAAGACTCTTCTATTGTGTCCAAAGTAGGAGAGTGACAGCTACTAAATTAAAAACAAACATGTTCTTCATGGGAAAGGTGCATAATTTCCAAGATACTTTGCAATATTCTGTCTAGGAATTTAAATCTCTTCTGTAACATCAGCAGAATAGTTTAGAAGAACAGGTATATCCCACAGAGGATACCACTGCTTTGCAACAGACTTTCCATTCACTTTAAACAAAGCTTGTCTCTGTCCCTATTCAAGAGCAACTTGAATCTATGGCTGGGAAACAGAAAATTTACTCCAGGACTTCCCCCTATACTACTAATGGACAGAGGCAGCTCCTAAATGTTTTATCTCATGTATGAGACCCCTCAAATTATCTGTAGCATAATCCCAAATGTTTTCACTAGGGGTGATGTATAATTATAAGCCATCAGATGGTTAAGGCCAATGTAACAACAAATGGGATAGGTTAATGTAAGTGCCAAAAGGGAAACTGGCTAGGTTTAAAATGGCCCACAAGTACAGTTAGCCTGTTATGTACCTATGAACCTATAAGGATGAATATATTCTTTTCTTTGTAAAACTAGACATTTTTAATATCATTAATTACTTTATGGGTGCCTGCCTTATTTTATTCCCTACTGTGAGGTGATGGGGATATCCTTTGATATGTGTGATGACAAAGTGATTGATTAATGCCAAGTGGCTGAAACATATTTATTGAAGGAGGTTACTGCAGTTGAGCTTTACTACTTGCCCCACTGCTCAGTGACCTCATAGATGGCATTGTTAAGTCTAAAAGAGGAGGTGGGAAGTCTCCTAGTCAGAAAACATGGGGAGCTTCCCTTCATGGAAAAATTATATTTAAAAAGTGAATTGATCTCTGCTTTCAAGGTGACCTAGTTTTTGATGAACTGGACTTAAGTATACTGATATTAGGTAGGTAACTGTTTCAAATATCAGGACTTGCTATTGTGAATCCCATTAAGCTGACACCGAATGGCTTAATACTGGGACTTATATATACTAATTCCAAAACTGTTATTTCTTAGAATATTCTGAGGTATGGCAATCCCAGAGTTAGTAAATATAAACTTGTGGGGTGTGGAGTTTTGCCCACTGCAATGGGGTGCAATGAGGGCAAAAAAAAGAAGAATGATGTTCGATATTCTCTCTTCTGCGTTTTTGGTCTTTTCTTCTGTTTGTTGGCACTCAGCATTTCAAGAGGGAGATTATTAGTTCATGATAGGAACTGTTATGCCACAAATTTTTACGTAATGATGATTACCCTTTCCTCACTAGATACTTTACAAGCAAACCCAACTACTATGGACTAGTGAGGCTGTACACCACAGTTACATGGCACAAAGACATGTTACTTTAGAAGCAGTGTAATGTGATACACATGTGTACTTGTTTCTAAATCAATTCTCTGTCATCTCATGGCATTCAAAGCCCTAGATATTGCACTCATGAGCTACCACTATGCATATGCTCATAGCAGAGTGAACATGGTGAGATGTTCTCCCTGCTGCAGGCAGCACACAGTGTGGAATTTAGAGATCCACTACAACAGAGGGGTGCTCCACTTGTGGAGGGATAGGCTGCTCTGCAGGAGCGGCAAGCTTGCCCATTCCCTACCACCTGACCCCTACCATTATTGAAAGAATAGATCAAATGGGCTACCTGCACATGAACATATGGATTGTAGGGTTTGTACCTAATTCAGAGATGCCTGACTCTCACCCCATGTAATAAATTCTCACCCCATCTAATAAATGAGCTGACTGGGTGCAGGTTATAGAGCCATTAGACAGGCCCTGTTAATTTGAAGTTATTAACCAACTAAATCCTTTAAAGTCTTCCTAAGAAATTATCCCAAGTTGATATTTTTCTCAGTAAAATTAACAAAAAGTGTATGGAATTTTTTTTAGAAGTTAAGTCTGCATTAAGAGAAACATTTTAAAGTGTACTCTTAGCAGTTTGATGCTGTACAAAAGTGCATTTTCATTTCTTATTTCAATGCTGAGGAGACTCATTCTGCTTTCAGATACAAACAACATTTGCTGGTATGCAGTCCTGGCCCCATATTATTTACACATTGGTAGGGCCAGTTTGAAAACAGTTCCTTGTTTATGAATCATGAGCATTGCTGCTCCATCCACGGAGAACTGTGGCTATACAATTAGCAAAGGCTAAGTATATGGACTTATCTGATCATGTTTACATGTTTGTGACATGGGTGTAGGTATGCATTTTTAATATGTATCAGCCCTACTCCCTGGTTTACTAAGATTATGATTGATGACCACAGTATGCATAAGTGACTAGTCTGTGCAAAGTAGTGAGACTACATGTAATAAAGTTATTAATAAGGTAATAAAAAAGAAAAGGCTTGCAATCACATTGAAACTGCAGGTCCCACAGCACTGAAACTCATAAGAAAAAATATGATTCAGACAAAAAAATCAAAGCTTCTATTTCACCAATAAAGTATTTTTGCTGAGAGTGACAAACCCACATATCCCCTCACAATCCTTCTACTTTCTACTTATATATACTGACTCTGGCTTGGCTGCACCTTGGAAAAGGAAGAATATTCCAAATACTGCTACCTTGAATTTAATGTATATATCTCCACATTCACAGTACTTCCAATAGTCTAAGAATTGCAATTACAGCTCTTGGAATTTCAACAGGAATCCAAATTAAATTAAAATCCAACTGACTCAAGAGACTCTTTGATGAGCGATTCCAACTTTTTGGTATACTGAGAGCAGTGCCAAATAGACCATTTCACCCCTGTGCCATCTTGTTACCTGTTCTATAATGCAAATGACTGTGTGATACACCTGCTAACATTTTCATATACATCACAGTGTATTAACATTCTCTTAGCACCTTTTAAGCAGTTTCTTAGAAAGCAGTTTTATCAGGTGGAAAACATGCATGTATATCCCCCCAGGGGACCATACAGTTCCTTCTGGCAGGCAAGGTCAAACTTGTCTAGTTAAACTGCAGTTTAATTTTCTTACATTTAATCAGTTACTACAACTCAAGCCAGTGTCAGCAACAAACTGTGTTTCATACTCTCTTCATCCCCCGGATTCACTATGCCCTGCACGGCATGCATGATTAGTGCAGGAGCTCACGCAGGCAATATGTCTGCCGTGCGATCCAGGAACAGCCTGCAGGGGCATGCACGAGAGCTCCTGCACTAATCTTTCATGGACTAAGCCCTGGTATGCAAATCACCCTATTTGCAGGAGAAGTCCATTCAAATGAGGTGATTTTGCAATCCAGGAAGCTTGCAATAGTCCATGCAAGACTAGTACTATCTGCAGAAATGTACTCGGTTAGTAACTGAGTACATTTCTGAAAAATCCAAAACGGAGCTATGACAGCTCCAAATAAGGGCTGCATATCATTAAGGAAGCATGCCAATGGCCAAGTATAAAGCTATTGGCATTGCAAACGATAAAAAAAAAAAAAAAAAATCAACTTATATATTTTTTTAGCCGATCTCGGCTGTTTAAGCATAGGGCAGAGACGCGTAAATGGGATTGGGGGGAATATAAGAAAATAAACCTGAAATAAGCATTCTAACTAAAATCAGTATTCTGCCATGCAAGTTGATGGCAGGCAGAAGACAACCTGGCCAGTGAGTAGTGGTTGCTAACGGGGAAGGCTCAGTGTGACACATGTAACTATGCATTAGCAGGCAATCCTATGCAAATGAGGGGAAAGATAGTGAATCCCAGTTTTCCCCAGCATGTGAGTCAGGTCCCAACAGTGTAAGAGTAGGAATAGCTGGGTGCAAGCCTAGGAAGTAGGTGACATCATGGAGGGGGGTGTCAGGCATACTGTAAGCAGATTGGAGCCCTGTGACTCGGGTTTGCTACTAGCTTAGCACAGCTAAGCTAGGAGGTGTGTCTAAACCTACCTAGCACTCTTTACAAAGTGTAAGCGGGTGTGCGCACTCCGTACCTGGTTTTACAGGAAGAAAAAAAAAGTTAAGCCAGGAAATTGCAGCAGTGTGCACATTTCAGCACTCTGTGCAGTGCACACACGGGCTTAAACAGGCAATGGGAAGGGAAAACAGCAGTAGGAAAGTATTCAAGGAGAACTAGCATAGCTGGCAGGTGAAATGTATCAGAATCAGCCAATTACACAGGCAGCAGACCAGCCCAGCCCAGAACACTACTATAAACTAAGCAAACACCGTCCCCTCTGGGGTTTCCCACACTCTACACCACAGGTGTATACAAGTGGTGATATTTTAACAAACAAACCTACAAAATGAGAAGGGTTGCAGCAGGCAGCATAGAACAACATGTGCAAGAGGCTGAGGGTGGTGAGGATGTGAATGCTGCTGAAGAACCCACAGTGAGGAGACGGAGAAGTGTGTACAGACCCAGGGTAACCTACCAGGGGCTACATGGGCTGGAGATAGTGGACTGCTATAGGGTGGACAGAGACCTCCTACAGCAAATTGTTGAGCTGTGCCGGTCACACCTGACACAACAAACTGACTGAGGGAAACCCAACCCAGTGGATACCAAGGTATGTGTAGGCCTAGGTATACTAGCCACAGGTACCTCCCAAAGCACAACTGGGGATATCATGGGGTTCTCACAGGCAACAGCATCCAGAGTATTCCACCAGTTCCTGGATGCCATGTCAGCACATGCCAGTGTGTATATTTCCTCAACATCCGTGAGGTGTTGACCAGCAATATGCATCTCTTCCACCAAATAGCAAAATACCTTGGGGTTGTGGGTGCTATAGACTGCACACACATATGCATCAAAGCACCACCCAGTGAGCAGGGTAGGGCCTACATCAACCGCAGAGGCATCCCGTCCATCAACTGCCAGGTCGTATGTGATGCCCAGGGCATTATAACGAATGTATGTGCTGGCTGCCCTGGAAGCTATGATGATTCCCACATATGGCATCTGATGCAGCTGTACCAGAGATTTGCCAATGGGGACATCCCCTACTGTCACCTAGTGGGGGATGCTGGGTACACACTGGAGCCATGGCTGATGACACCCATCAGAAATGCACACACACCTGAACACCAATGCCATAATGAGGCACACGCACAGGCCAGATATATAACAGAGTGTGTGTTTGGGATGCTCAGGTCATGGTTCCAGTGTCTGGATACATCTGGTGGAGCCTTGCAGTATTCACCAGCTACATGTACCCAAATTGTTATGGTATGTGCTATGCTACAAAATATAATCCTGCAGAAACAGCTGCAGCAGGAACAGCATGGGGCAGGGCCACACAGCCCCCCACCAATGCCAAGGCCTGCACAGGCACAGAGTAATCCAGAGGAAGAACAACCTGAGCCTGCCTCAGTAGGCAGAAGGAGGCGTGCCCAGTATGCCCTGGCCTTGGCAAAGAGGCAACGCATAGCACATGCACTGACACAGTAGGGACCCAGGGAATGACACCTCTCTCTGACTCGCACATACAGTAAAAGGGATGCCAAATATGACACTACCTGTGCTCAACCATGTATAGGAGTGTACTATGTGCATCTGATATAGGCAGCCCTCCAGCACCATCCGCAAGTCTGGCACACCCTCAAAGTAAATCAACCGACCTACTGATTGCCAAATGGAGTACAATGTGTTGTTACCTATAGCTATGGTATGAATGTGAGCATGCAAGGGAATTGGGTGGCTGAATGTTATGGCAGCAGACAGTAGACACCCATAGTGGCACCATGACATCTGTGCCACATACTGGAGTCACCATAGTGGCCAGCACTACACAGGGTGACAAAACCTACTGCAGGAAATGTGCTGAGTGACATGTGTGTCCATATGACCCACACATGCCAGTCAGGATGGTTCACATATCCAACAACAGTCTCAGCCAGCAGAACAGGTGTAGACAAACCCAAACAGAGCCTGTGCAATGGCCCCAGAATGATGTCTATGGTTAACCTCCCCCCCAGGCCTACACAAACAGACCACAGCAGGGCACACAGTGGGATGTAAGTTCTGAGGGGTAGGAAGTCAGACAATAATATGTAGGGCAACCAAAGCCATGATCTGTAGTACAATGGTATGCCTCTAGTCAGCATGATAGTTAGCAATACAGAATGAAATGGAGTACCTGATATACCAGTACAGTCACAGCAAATGTGTACAAGTTTCACGTGTGCCCCCCCATCCTACATATTAATGTAACAACAGTCAGGTGTGCCCCCCCACTCCTGTGTAGAAATGTAGAAACAGGCAGGTGTGCCCCCATCCCACACAGTAATGTAATAACAGTCAGGTGTGCCACTCCAACCCTGTGTAGAAATGTAGAAAGAGTCAGGTGTGCCCCCCTTCCTACATAGTAATGTAATAATAGTCAGGTGTGCCCCCCACTCCTGTGTAGAAATGTAGAAACAGGCAGGTGTGCCCCCCATCCCACACAGTAATGTAATAACAGTCAGGTGTGCCACTCCAACCCTGTGTAGAAATGTAGAAATAGTCAGGTGTGCTCCCCCATCCTACATAGTAATGTAATAACAGTCATGTGTCCCCCCCACTCCTGTGTAGAAATGTAGAAGCAGTTAGGTGTGCCCCTCCCCCCGCTATGCAGAAATGTAGTAACAGTCAAAGCCAGCATGCTACCTGTCGGTGTACAACACAAAGGTCAGCACTGCAGCACAAACTGCCTGGACATGATCCACACATTCAATATAGACAGCCATACTGAGCATGCTCACACGCTTAGAGAAATTAAGGCAATGTCAGTCAACAACATACTGAAAGGTCATACTGGGCATGCTCACACAAACACAAGAAGGCCATGACTGCAAACACCAGTAGACCAGACATATCTGGCAGTTGCAGTTGTTAGTGCAGACACTTATCAGTATGCACCACTCATGGCTTGCACGCAGAGTGGATAGGAATACAGGCATATATGTCAGGACAATACATTATAATAAGCCAAAGGTAGAAATACATAGATGTGTGGAAGAGGGTGTCTGTGACAAGGAGCTATCCAGGCCCGTCCCACCCAGCACACAGCCAAAGGGCCTCAAACACATGAAGTGCAGATGTCACTCACAGCAGATACTAGCCACCAGTATCTGTCAGCATTACAGACTATGTGGTGCACGTGACAGCTGTGCAACATGACTGTACAAGGAAGTAGTCATCTACCAGCTGTATACACGTACCTGTGACATATGACCCTGTGTGTGCCCACATGTTGCGTGTCAACCCCTAGATGAATGGGTTATGGCCCATGCACACACTGCCCTCCCCAACGCCCTACTATGACAAGCCTGCTGAGGTCATCCAATGTGAAATACACCTTTGGGAGAATTGTTGCCCAGTAATCACTATGGTGCATCCCATAACTGCGTACTGCTGTAGTGTGATAAACTAGTTAGATAGGCATCCTAACCCCAGACTTGGCAACTGTGTGTGTGTGTGAGTGTGTGTCTGTGTGCATGTCTGTCTGTTTCCAACTGTGTAGAGAGCAATGCTTTTTAGGGTACTCACACTCCTTACAATTCATATACTCAGCTTTGGCAAGGCTGCTGTTGTCACCCACCTAGAAATACACCTCTGGGAAGGATGTAGTCCACTAATCTCCATAGCGCATCCTGTAACTGCGTAAAGCTGCAGTGTGATAAAGTAGTTAGGCAGGTCTTCTAATCTCAAACATGGCAAGTGTGTGTCTGTCTGATCCTGTCTGTGTAGAAAGCAATGCTTTTTAGGGTACTCACACTCCTTACAATTCATATACTCAACTTTGGCAAGGCTGCTGTCACCCACCTAGAAATACACCTCTGGGAAGGTTGCAGCCCAGTAATCCCCATAGCCCAACCTGTAACTGCGTACTGCTATAGTGTGATAAAATAGGTAGGTGTTCTAATCTCAGACATGAGAACTGTGTGTGTGTCTGTCTGATCCTGTCTGTGTAGAAAGCAATGCTTTTTAGGGTACTCACACTCCTTACAATTCATATACTCAACTTTGGCAAGGTTGCTGATGTCACCCTCCTAGAAATACACCTCTGAGAAGGTTGCAGCCCAGTAATCTCTGTAGCACATGCCATAACTGCATACTGCTGTAGTGTGATTTAGAATTGTGGTAGGGTTCCATGGCAATTCTGGATGTTTTGTGTGTGTTTCAATGTCTGTGTATGGAGCAATGCATTATAGGCTAGTCACACTCTGTACATTTCAAATGGCCTACCTTGGCAATCCTGCTGATGTCATTCATTGTGAAATACATTTTTGGGGAATGAGTTCTCCCGTAATCCCTATGGTGCATCTTATAACAGCTCCCTGCTGTAGTGTGATATAGACCTCTGTTAGAGGTTCTATACCCACACATGTCAGTTGTGTCTGTGTAAGGAGCAATGCTTTTTAGGCTAGTCACACGCAGTACATTTCAAATGGCCTACTGTGGTAATCCTGCTGATGTCATTCATTGTGAAATACACCTTTGGGGAAGGCATTTTCTAGTAATCCCTGTGGTGCATCCTATAACAGCTCCATGCTGTAGTGTGATATAAACCTCTGTTAGGGGTTCTTTACCCACCCATGTTGGTTGTGGATGTTTTGTGTGTGTGTGTCACTGTCTGTGTAGGGAGCAATGCATTTTAGGCTAGTCGCACACAATACATTTCAAATGGCCTACTTTGGTAATCCTGCTGATGTCATTCATTGTGAAATACACCTTTGAGGAAAGAGCTCACTAGTAACCCCCGTGGTGTGTCCTATAACAGCTCTATGCTGGAGTGTGTTATAAACCTCTGTTAGGGGTTCTATACCCACACATGTTGGCTGTGTGTGTGTCAATGTCTGTGTAGGGAGCAATGCATTTTAAGCTAGTCACACTCACTACAATTCGAATGTCCTACTTTGGCAATCCTGCTGATGTCATCCAATGTGATATACACCTTTGGGGGAGAAGTACTCCAGTAATATCCATGGTGTGTACTGTAACTGCGTAGTGCTGTCATGTAATAAACTAGTTCAGTAGTGGTTCTACTCCAAGACATGACAGGTGTGTGTGTGCGTTTGTAACACGTGGTTGTGAGTGTGTGACCTATGTGGAGTGGATTTTGCATATTTCTTATATGGTGGTCCTACTATATATCACAATTCCCAGCATACAGGGTTAACAGATGTGAAATAGCTGAGAGGCTGGGGTGCAAAGCCATACCCATATATGTGACATCAAGGCCAGGCAATCACAGTTAGCAACCCCAGTATTACCCAGAGCACACTCTCAACCCATGTCTCATCCACACACACATGCCTAGGCAACAACCAATATGTGGGTAGCACACTGCATATTGGCCACTAATAGTAACTATGGGGTGATAGCTGTGGGCTATGGAGGGCATGGCACGCTGTCCATCTGCCCAATATGCACGTACATGCAGACAGTGCACCTTCCCCATGTACCCCAATGGACACCTGCAGCACCTGTGGTGCCATCACATGTGACCCACAAAGGACATACCATGCCTGACAGCATGACCTGTATTGACAGATGCCACTGACACCAGGGAATGATGTTAGCATGCTATCCATGTAGGTGCAGGGTAAGCCTGCTACCCATTACTAGTTCCCACCACAGGTGGGCAAGACTGGCACATCTGATGATAATTTGTGTTCACAACATGGGCCAGATACCCCAGGTACAGTTCCACATGTCACTGTACATGCATGTGGGAGGTGTGCACATCCCAGACACCATCTATGTCATGGACTAAGGAACGCATACATGGCAAGCAATGCAAATCATTGGCCACACACACAATAGTCCCCCAGGTGACTGGATGGGGGATAAAATGGGCAATACAGACACTACCGCCCTGAGCCACAATGCAGACCATCGTCATGTGGCCTGATGCCAAGGTATACCCATCACCTAAACTTGTACAGCCAGCTGGCACAGTCGTCCACCACACACCAGTACAGACATGCACCCATGCATGTCAGTACTGGCACCCTGTGTGTTTGTGTGTGTGTTGTATGGTGTGTATGTTCAAATCCACACTCCCTACAACCCCCATGGGCATACTGAAGCATGCTGTCTGATGTCAGACACCTCACTATACCCTTTGCCCATACAACACCCATATGACCCGTGTGGTGCATGTGATACCTGCACAGTGATGTGTTGTGACAATCCCACTACAGATGAGTTGTAATCCTGGCTCTGCCAAGTGTGTCAATGTGTGTGCGAACCTGTGAGAGTGTGGCTGTGTTGATGCTGGCACCTGTTCATGCGGACAGACACATGTATGTCACCTATCGTATAGCTACCATATCCCTGTTGCAGATCTCAGTCACCATCACATATATATTCTGTGGGCTCCACAACAGGTAACCTATGTGGTGCATCCAATAACTGCATAGAACTGTGATAGCACTACATAGTCAACATGGGTTTGATACCCTGTGCTGGTAGGTGTGTGACACAAACATGCTTAGGTTTTACTCTCCCACCCCTCCCTGACTTGTCTTTGCCTTTGTCTGCCTCTCACACTCCCTCTCTTGTGGATGTGGAGACCTACACCTGCTTTGCTTGGCAGCAGCATGTGTATTTTAAGTGATGTTCATGATCAGCAGATGGCATCTGCATGAATTGCAGCCCTCCCCTAGCTGATTGCACGTGGAACAGCTGTGGTAACATTCCCATAGCCAATTGCATGGAAACACACTCCAATATCTGGGAACATCATGTTGGTGTTGGCCCTTTTCATTCACTGTGAGCAGGAACTAGATCTGTTGTTTGGCAAACAGCATCTCAGATGGATTGGGGATTTACCTCTAACAACATACACTGTGGAAACATGGCAACACACAGGATGGGGATGTGCCTAACCTGACTACAGACTGTAAGTGCTGCTATACTGCATTTGGAGTACTGTTGGTTTAACAATGTGTTTGTGTATATGACTGTCCTACCTGTCTCAATACCTGCCTTGTCAGTTCCATGTTTATGAGGAATCCCCATCTGCAGGGTCATCTGCAGACAGGGCAGTGTGCTGTGCCTTTGGTTTCATGTGTTACCCACAGAGCATCAATTTGTGGACTGCAGAAGGTAGTCTGAGAATTGGAGTTTGTAGATGGTGAAAGCCATGACAGTTACTGGCTTCATATCCCTCATAGGACATATGTTGCAACAAACCCTGTTACAACAGTAAATGTATGAGGTTATCACAGCAGCATATCATTATTGGTCCTGTGTATGTGCTTCCAACCACAACTCTGTCAACCTGTGTATGTATGTCGTGCATGAAGTGGTGCATATGTGCTGTACACCATAATTAGTGTCATCATATCTGATAACAAGCCAGTGTGATAACAGACTGCAACACATGTTATGTACAGTAGGGGTTATATTTGATGACATAACCTGGGCATTCTGTGGATGTTTGTACAGTACTGAGGTCTGTGTACTTATGGTGAATGTTGACAGTGTGTGTATTGTTAATATGTACTTTAGCCTGTGTACAGACTGTGGTAGATGTCATTGTTCTAGGTCCTGTCCTAGCTGATGTTACATGCTGCTCCACTGTATGGTACCATATTGGAATACATGTTTGTAGGGCCATACACACACATCTCATACCACAGACAGCCATCAGACCAAACTGTGTAGCAGCCCAGTATATGTAGGGTCAGTCTGTGAGTGGCACATATGAGGATGGTGTCAAACAGATAGTCCATATACTGTAATATTATGCTAGCTTAACATATGTGGCTGTGGCTGTGTTCACATTGGTTGTGGTTATGCACTTTCATACAGGTATATCTTACCCTGTGCTGTGACATGCCTGTAGAGCCTGCTATATGCTGGTACATGAGCATTTCCCCATAGGAGATGTAGGCCAGTGTTGAGCCAGTCTGCCTGTAGCCTGCACAGTGCATTGTTACATGCCTAGCAGCTTAGTGTACTTACCCAGTGAGATGTCATGTGCAGATACTTGCCAGATGTACTGCTACTGGGCCTCCCTTAACAGTCATGTATGTCAGACAGAGCAGTGTTATGCTGTACAGATGTATGCCAATATCTAGTGGGTCGTATGTGGCCATGGAACCCCTGTACCAGAAGTTATTATGTGTCAGGCCAGACAGGGGTGTGTGAATGCATAACCTATGGTGGCAAATGTATTCCTGTCGTTATGTGTTATACCCATCTACATGGCTGTCTACATCCATATTGTTAGGCATGGTACACATGTTTAGCATAAAGGTGTTATGTGTACACCTCTGGACTGTACATGTGTGTTAGAATGTCCACATATATTGGCCAATATCTCTGCTGTGGTCCAAAGGGGTATTACATGCTAGCAGCGGTACTTTACTATGATGTCCTTAGGATGTCTGTCAGTAGCCAATGGCACACATGTTATAAGCAGATGTGACCTCCAACACACACAATTTATGTGAAGACAATCCCCATGACAGTAGCAATAGCCTACTAATATGCCTGCTATACATACCTGACATCCCCTTGCACTATCACTTTGAGACTATAGAGGCTGGGGTAGGGCTACACTCCATGTCCAGGACATATGGTGGAAATATATGTACATATTATTATCCAGATAGCCACATATATATATATATATATATATATATATATATATATATATATATATATATATATATGATTACACATGTGTAGTACTTCCATTTACCACTGTCATGGCAACCACCTACTCTAAACCCCTACATCATGAGGGCGTGGTCCCTTTACATTTCCTGTGTGATGGACATCCTTCCTGTGATTGGGCATCAGTGTTACAGACAGCAGGTAGCAATACATCTTACAGGAGAACTGGCACACTCAGGGCAGCTACATATTTGTAGGAGGTTCAGGAACTACAGACAGACTGTGAGTAGAGTTGTGTTATGCTTTGTATAGTACTGGTGTTACAGTGTGTGTGTGTGTACATACTAGTTCACCTTGGAATGCAGTCTGTCTGCATAGCTCTCTACTGTGGGCCTATCCTCTTGGTGGCCAGAGGTGTGCATATCATGTGTTGTCTGTTCACCACACAGGTCCTGTGTCAGATATTTCACTGGAAGTGTGTGTGTTGAGTACTACCAGTACATGGCTACATCCATTTCTGTTTCTAACCTCAATTCCCTGACTAAGGGTATGTTGCAGACTATCTTGTAACACCAGCAACTTGCTTAGTGTATGGCAACAGTTTTCCACATTTGCGCCTGTGTTCCAGTCTCTGTCCTCCATCTACATACCAAGCATTGCACATATGACATGCTGTCGGGGGCTGTTCTGTAGTGGGCTGTGAGTATATCACACTACCATTTCTGCCATCAGTCCACTGCTGTTGTATCCCCCACACATACAGTGGGGCTGGGGCCATATATGTGTGGGCATCACCTATACAACACATGTGTGCTCTTATGCACTACAGAGGCCAGTGTATGTAACAGAGGTATATGGCCCTGTATTATTGAGTCTGAGGGGGAGCACCATAAATGACCAAGGCTGTTACAAAATGTGGGGGTATCAGGGGTGAGCTGCATTAAGGTATCTGAATGTACAGTACCATATACTTCACCTATAATTAATTACTTACATAAATTGGGTTACGGCAAGCCTACTGTCTCCTGCCACACAGACTGTTCTGTTTGTCAATGTGCTTGTGATGGTGTCAGTTATGCCTTGTTTTGTAACAGTTACAACCCATTTGGTCACATGACATCTTTATCACCTAGTGATTTTGTACAGAGTGTAGATAGAGGCTGCTGAACTATACACCTGCATTACATACTGTTGATTGTTTGGTATCCTGTGTGCCAGTCTGTCCTCACTATTGTACAATTTGAAGGGCTTGGCCTGGACAGCAACAGCTGTGAACCTTTCCAGACTACTGTATTAGTATAACTGTTTCACAGTTGCCCTACTCTGTTTATATGGATGTCAGTGTCTGAACAGCTATATAACATGGCGTATAGAACTGTAATAGTACACAATTAAAGGTTTTCCATTTCTGCAAACCTGTGTGTGGTGTTTTTTCCTATGACCTCTCTGTGGGTATATGTTGCAGGCAGTGACTGTCATTTGTATGGGTGGCCCATACAGTGTCCAGTTGTTCAGGTGTTAACTGGAGGAATAGTGGCTGTTCCATATTGTGTGCACCTTCTACATATGTATCTTACTGTGCATATATCTGCGTGTGTATGTGTAGTCACATGTATATCCATATATAGGTATATCTATCTCTCTCTCTCTCTCTCTATATATATATATATATATATATATATATATATATATATATATATATATATATATATATATATATATATATATATATATATATATATATATATATATATATATATATATATATATATATATATATATATATATATATATATATATATATAGGTGGTATATGTATATATATATATATATATATATATATATATATATATATATGTGTGTGTGTGTGTGTGTGTGTGTGTGTGTGTGTGTGTGTGTGTGTGTGTGTGTGTGTGTGTGTGTGTGTGTGTGTGTGTGTGTGTGTATATCTATATCTGCATATCTGTGTCTGTGTATCTGTATCCTGGGGATGTTTATGGCTTCCACATTTTATGTTTCCTATGGGAGGCAGACTACTGCACGATATGTTACCAATACCAGCCTGACATCATACAGGTGGGATGTAGTACTGTTAACATCTTGTGCCCATGTCGTGTCAGGTCCTGGTTATGGGATCTGCAACACCTGGTAGTGTATTGCAGGAAGGATGTGTTTGGCTATGGGGTGGGATGCCTATTCATACAAGACGTATAGTGTGTCGGGCCTCTCATCCCCATTAACAGTGCATGTGGACATATGTATTGTTGTTAATCTGCCATTGCTATCTACAGATGTATGGCCATATACACCTATATAGATATATATATCTGCTGACATATATATAACTATGTCCGCATATACCTACATAGATATATATCTGTGTACACATATGTAACTTGCTGTGTATATGTAGACATATAGGTGTAGACACATATATGTGTCGATGTAGGCATTTGCATGTATATATGTTCATATATATTAATATATATGTATATATTTTTAGAAATATATATATATATATATATATATATATATATATATATATATATATATATATCTACATATATAGATATGTTATATCTGTTTAGATATTAATATATTTACACAAACATGCATTTAGATGTTGGTATATATTCTCTGTACTGTTGCACGCCTAGACTGGAGGTTATGTTTCTGAAAACATCAAAGTTATATATGTCTGGTATGGCTTAGTGGTAAATCACTTTGTCTAAGGTGTGCAATTCCTGGGTTCAAGCCTTGCAGAGGCTGTTTATTTTGTTGCTGGGCAGAACACGGGCCGTTGGATACAGAGTGATTAAGGCACTTTTAAGCAGTTGTAAGCGGGTTTGCGTGAGTTTGCGTGGAGCTAAGCAGTACTTACTTTCGGTTACAGATTCTTACACTCAGTTAGCTTCCACTTTGCTTAATCTGTGTAGGCAATGCTTACCCCCATGCAAATGCACTTAAACACTCTTACTAGTGCTTACATATGCATACTACTGCGTATTTGTGCTTAAACCTGCTCACTAGTGCCTTATTTGTTATGACACTGACACTTCATATGTGCATTTCCTGCAGTAATCCAGTTCATAAATATATGTTTTTTCATGGATTTTGCAACATAAATATTGGTTATAATGTGCTTTAGAATGTAAAATAGACTATGCTGTAGTGGGACTTGAAACGGGAATGTCTGCTCGTTAGACAAACGCTCTGCCCACTACACTATTGCTGTGCTTATTCATTTGCATATATCTTCCTTGTTATCCTTTTTAGCCTTTTAAGCTGCATTAACCATAGCTAAGCGATGGGCACACCCGCACACCTACGGTTATCTGTACTCAAATTTTTAAAATAAAAATAAAGGGGTTTCTTCATTTGATTTTTATGTACTGTTGCTGTTGTACACATAGGGACTTGTTGAGGATATGAGGACACCTATGCGCGATCTTGCTAATTTCTTAACACCTTCTGCTGTTCTACATTGCAAGGGGCATATCTATTCTGAGAGCTCTGCTCTCAAACACGCCCCCTGCACTCGTACATGCTCAGTATAAGCCTAGGAGCTCAGGCAGCGTGCCTTGTTAATATGCATGGTGCACTGCCATCCTGCTCCTAAATGGGTGCTTTTGTCCAGGACTAAGCTTGTCCTGCATGGAAGATTAATGAATCCGGGGGGTATTTTAAAACTTTTGATGCTTTGAAAACTAAATGGCTTGTGCTAAGCTATAAGAACAATCTGAAGACTGACAGATTGCCTGTTTATTTATTTTGAATATTTTCTATAACTAATACACCTATAGTACATTCATTATAGTTTTAGAGTACATTGACACAACAGTTAACACTGTTGCTTTACAATGTGTGATTATTCAGTTTTGATTTCAACTGAGGTGCAATATGTGTAGAATTTGTTCATCATACATATGTGCATGGGATTCTTTGCTAGGTGTTTTAGTTTCTGTCCACTTGCTAAAGATATGCTGTTGTTGAACTGGCAGTCCTTTAATTGTGACTAGTGAGGTCCTATCTACTAGCAGATAAAACAGAGCATTATCTTAAGGTTTACAACCTAGGATTTATAAGCTTAGAGGAATGGTTTGTTCAAAGACCCTCTTTAAACAAATCACAAAAAAATTTGCCTCTGTGAACAATTTCATCAAAAAACACTTAATACATTATAGCAAGTAAACATGACCATAAGGGTACAACAGTATTACAACCAATAACAGAATGAACATTTTTGTTGCCACTGTGGAAATGTTCACCTTCCATTACTCATACAAGCAGTGTTAAATCCCACTGCTTAATCTGAAGTACCCACAGACTTCTGAAGCAGCATAGCACCCTCTCTTCTGAATGGCTAAACATAAAAAAAGTGTGGGGTGTGGTGGGGTCGGAGATGTTCAAAACTAGGCCATACTTACTCTGCCCAGAAGTGAACATGTTTAACTTTCAAACTCTCTGTTAACTTCCTCAAATTTCCAAAATAAGGGAAAGAAGGGAGGGAGGTATCGAGGGATGCACCAAACCACACCAAAAGGCAGATTGTCTAATCCCATTCAGAATTTATAAAACTTAAGCCACTCTCAACAACTTCCTCACTTTCTACCCTAACCATACCTTCATTTCCTCTTGACTTTTACCCTTCCACACCAACTGACACCCTATCAGTTACCACAGGTTACATAATTCCCACAACAACCTACCATACCCCCACCTCCATCAACCCAGGTGTCTCTGGACAAATAAGTCTGCAAGCAAATTACATTTGTCCAATGACCCTGTCTAAAGAAATCACATCAAAATTTGCCATTGTGAACAATTTTAATAAGCAACCACTTAATACATTACAGTAGTTAAACATGAACAGAAGATTACATCCGAGTTACAACCAATAGCCGAATCAACATTTTGCTGGCAACTTAGAACTGCTCATATTATATTACTCATACAAGCAGCATTAAATCCCACCCCTCACTCTGAAACACCCACAGCCTCCTGAAGCAGTGTTCCACTGCTCAATTCTGAATTGCCATACATCAAAAAGGGGGAAGGAAGAAGAGTTCAAAACTGAGCCCATCTTACTCCAAACAAAAGCCTGGCATAGCAGGCTGTCCCCCCCATTTTCTGTTTCCAAATCTGTGTGGGTGAACAAATCCAAACCTGTATCACTCAAGTGAACTCCAATCATTCTATACCATGAAGCATCCCTGTCATCAAAATCCTTATGCTGAATAACATACAAGCTGACCCTCTTCAACACCCTTGACACTCTGTAATTAACAAACTGTCTAGCTCCTTCCAAACCCATAAACTTGTCCAAATGCCTCCATACCAACTTAGGAACAATCTCAGACCAAAATATCATCATCCTAGGAAACCTCTGCATCATTTATAACAAATCTGTAACAATCCTACCTAACAGCATTCTTTATGCTTACAATCCAAATCATGACCCCTTAAATGAACAACCAAAAATGTGGAGTACACCTAATGCTGGTTGTATCTCCTCAAATTCCCCATACAAATGCTGCCACCTGAGATCTCAAAAACCATGCCAAGAAACCTTCCATCTGCCTGGTCTAGATCTAACATGCATCCACCCAGTTGGAGTAAAGCTGTCTTTGTCACCCAGAAAATAAAAGTGTGACCTGTGAAGACAATATTTCCACCTGCAAAATAAAAACAACAGTTACCAAAATGACAAATACAGTTATCTAATGTAAGATCAAAAAGCTTTAGATAGCCATCTCCCACTCTACATATCAACTCCACTTATTTTCCCTCTGCCAAATGAGATGATCTTCCTCTTTTAAATGAATGAGTCGAAAATCTATTTCTAACAATTCCCCGACTCTCCAGTGTTGCCCTACTGTCACCCAAATGAAAAAACAACTGATTCAGTGTACCATCACATGCTCTCTGCCTCTGTCTAGTACACATTAGTGGACATCCACTCAGCATTACAGTGCAACACAACCTGTTGTCCTTTCCCTACCTGATCCATTTTTGGCCGTCATAACAATATCACTACAGATGAGTCAGTAATACAAATATCTCCTCAAAGCAATGTTCCCAGGACTTCCCCAACCATAAAACCCCCATATACATAAACAGAACCAATGAAGCCCAGACAATATAATTTATCTGACTAGGGTGTCCCTGGTGGTCTAGTGGTTAGGATTCAGCACTCTCACCACAGTAGCCCAAGTTCAATTTCCAGAGAGGAAAGCTACAATTCATTTTTCCAGGAGGGGCTGACACAGACAAACAACTGGTGGCAGAGCCATGGACTAAAACAAAATGCCAAGAAATGCATAATTGTATCCTTTAGGAAGTCATCCACCCCTGGTAACTATCATACTGACAACACACACCTTGGAGCTGACCCAGTAGTCAGGGTCTCAGGGACACACATAGATAGTAATCTAACCTTTGATCATCATGTCTCTACAGTAGTGAGGAAATTGTTCTATGTTGCACAACTTATAAACAAAGGTATGGGATTTAAGTTCAAGGAAGTCATTGTTCCACTGTATTCGGTATTCATCAGACCTTTCAGTGAGTACAATGCCTCCTTTTGTATGTACGTAACCAGACTTATCCAACAATTGGAACATCCACACGGATTCCTCACTAAAAGAATACAGAGCATAAGTAAAATATCCTTTGCAGACCACCTCAAAGGCCTATCCCAATATTCTGTCTCTTACAGGCTTTTGAGGGGAATCTATGCCTGTCATACAGGACATTGTCAGACCCCACTCTGATGGATCTCCTACATATCCACAAAACAAACAGCACCAGAATTATCCATTCTAAAGACTTAAACCTTGCCTGTGATATAAATAGGACCTGCTGGAGAGACCAGTATGTATCTCAGAGACTAACTTGTCTATGGGACAGGCTCACCATCCATGTGAAGCAGAGTTCTTCCCTAACCCAATTCATGTGCAACTTGGACAAATGGATGGAGAAAATTAAATTCATCCCTGGTTTGGCAACTATGTCTCTAATAGACACAGGTAACCTGTAAATGGTTCATCTCCCAGGCCCCTGCTTATACATGTTTCATCTCCCAAATCCCTGCTTACACTTAACAAGGGTATCATAACTTGTCAGAGATTTAGAATGCATGGCTAGGCTTATAAAGGCCCATGTGGTTATTAGCCTGGTAAACACCTATGAACCTATAATCACAAGCTTATAGAGACCTTTTAACAAAACCAAAGAAATTGCTTTTTCAGTGGACAATGACTGTCCACTGTAAGGCCATTACCTCTTTCACATCCCTTAATTATCTTACTCACAATCAAATCATTCATAAAAATCTCTTAACCATGTCAGCTTGGCAGCTGCACTGAGATCCAGTAAATGTACCTTAATTGTTGTAACTGTTTCACCAAGAAACCACCAATGAACAACATATCTCATTAACAACTTAACCGACCACTTCCTCTCTTCCAGCAGCAATTGCATCACAAAAGAAGAAGCTGTAATGAATGCTGCATTATGACTTCCAAGTGGAATTTGACCATGTTTTTTGAACCAGACAGCTACAGCTTTCCAATGTTCCACATCTCTTCTGGTAACACCACTGGAGAGTGAAACTGCAAAAATAAAGATGAGATAGACTATCAGTTATCTCATTAAAACACCCAGGAACATGCTTAGGTGAAAAATTAGATTACTTAACAATTATTAGTTAATTGTTTGTTTTCTGTGGTAATACATGCACCACTGCTCTGTTATCAGAAAGGAAACTAAACCTCCTATTCTGTAACATCTCCTTCCAGACCATTAACACCACCTAAATAGGCATTGGTTCCAAAACTGCCACATCCTTCCTCCATTCATCTGGATACTCTGCAAGCCAGCTCACCCCAAACCATTTGCCAACAAAGTATGCTCCCATCCATGAGCCCCTTCTGCATTTGCAAACAAACACAATTCAATACCCACCTTCCAATTATCCTGTCTAAACAACAGTCCACTAATACTTGACAAAAACACCCACCATAACTTCAAGTCTTCCCTCACCATCCATTTAACACTAACCCAGTGGGGTTTACTCCTGTTCCCTCTCAACAAGTTCAAACTGACCTGTAGAATGTTCCACCTAGACCTACCACCTGAATAAAAAATGTCATCAGTTCACATAACTCCATCACATCCATAACTCTCACCTACTCTTTCCCTTTGGTCCACTCAGTCTTCTCCTTCAACTTATTTAGTTTGTCAATGGCCAAACAAAATAAATGCCTCTGTACATCCACTGTCAACCTGAAAAAGTTCAACATCTGCCACAGACCTTCAATCTTACCCTGAGCTAGAGGCACACCCATGTCCCTACACATCTACTTAAATGCCACCACAATAGCTTTAGCTTCTGCCAAGAAATAGACTGTCTACTGAATCAAGACTGTCTTCTCTCTAATCCACTGCAGCGCTGCACTAAATTTTTCAAATGTAGCACAAGCCACGGCACACCCCATTGACATGGCCTTATCAAAGTAATACTTTCCATCTACACACAAGATAAGCAATGGCCATTCCTCACCCTTGATTGGCAAGAGCTGAAAAGCCACTTCTGTATCCAACTTTACCAACCAGGAGTCTTTCAAATCCCTAATCAGGTACAATGCATCATCCATGGAGGCATACTGCAGTTGGATATGTGACCTAGCAAGTAAATCATTTACCAAATCCCATTCAGGGTATGATAAATAATGAATAACCTTGCACTCACCTGGCTTCTTCTTAAGCAGCAACCACCATGGAATAATAATATAACTTTCAAAAGGTGCTACATCAAATGAGCTTAACACTCTATCAGCATCCCCCTTCTACATCAGCAACCTCTACACAATCTCTTCCTTCCCTCTGACTGACTTCAGATTGTCGCATGACAATCCCCTGCCCCCACCCCAGACTTAAAAGGACTCCTTCTCTACAAGTCAATCCTTCTATCAATTCTTTAGCCACATCAGCATTGGGATAATCACCCAAGTGGGCAACCTACACCTGTACTTTAATGGGTGAGACAGAAAACCTCCCTCATTGATGTCCCTCAAAAAGGCAATTCTCCTTTTTTGCCCTCAAAATTACCTCTGCCTGTGAGAAAAGATTTCCCCACATTAAAAATGCTTGTCCTCATCCTGTGACATTGATGTCACCAGCCCAGCTCCCCCTTCCTTATGCAAACACTTAGCTGCTGCATGATTACCTTTACAAACTGAACATACAAAATTAAATCTATAGACTGTCCAAGAACATCTACTAGCATTATACAACCAGCAAGCCCCTAACCTATCCCGAGCCCCCTGCATTGTTCAACATAGTTGCCAACCAAATGTCTCATGACTCATTTCCCATCACAACGTTTGATAAACTGCTTTTCATTTATTAAAGTGATAGCTGTGCCATAATCAGGCACTACCACCTAACAGCTTTTGTGACTCCTGAATTTTAAGAAAATATGCCAACAGTGGTAAAATCTGTTTCATATATTTTGCCAAAACTGGCAGCATGTAATAAACAAAATCCAGGACCCAATTTTCCCAGATTCATGTCCTGAACTTACCTGACCTTCTATCCAAAGCAGCCAAAGAGGTTATCAAATCCTTAGTTCCTAGACCTTCTGACTCACCCAACCTCTGCACACCATCTGCATTAGTCAGATCAAAAACATCAACATACTCTCCCTTTCATATTGTTTCCTTCAACGCTGAGGTAATGTGAACACCCCAGACCCTCCTGTTAGAAAAGTCTGAGTTGCCAGGTAATCTCCTGGTTGCCCTCTCATGTCCAAAACACCCGTTTCATCAACCTGCCCTACTTTCTGATCCACCCATCCATTAGCTGGTTCTAGACTACCTACATCTACTATAACTCTGGAATCCTCTACACACAATTGAGTTCTCACATCTTGAAACTGCTCCTCAAAAGTTAATAAACTCTAGCAACTCTGCCACTCAATCTACTTCTGACCCACCTGCCACTAGATTGCTGGCAACCTGACCAGTCAAACTGTTACCTGTAGACAGTTAGAGGTTGACTGTGAAATCTCCACTGGCCCCTCTGCTAGCTGCTCCTGTGACCTTTCCTGATCTTTTCCCAGCAGTACTGGCACTCTGCTCTTCTAGTGCCTTGTGCCTTCTCTTACTCCTCATCTTCCTCTCCATGGACAGCTCTTACCTTGCGTTTCTGTTTCCTGTGACTGCAATGACAACTCAGCATATCTAAATAACTCCTTCACCTGTGACACTATTCATACCCAATGTTCCTTCAAGGATTGTACCTCAACCATCTGCAAAACAAACAAATAAAAGCAACAACATTAATCAGTTTAACCCAACTTTATACTCACACCAAACTTCCCCTACCCCAAAACCATCTCTTTCCTTGCTCTGTCTATGCAAAAAGAACTAAATAAAACAAAACCTCCCCAGCATACATAACCTCTGACACCAAAGGGGCACTTACTTCCTCAACTCCTTCTCCACTATACGCATAATTATCACCCTATCTAGGTCGGCCCCTGACTATATATATCTAAAATAACATACAACCACACCTAGTCCTACTCATACCTACCCATTTACCCTCCCTCACCCAACCCACCCTGACATATGACTCCACTGGATGCAGAACCCAATGTTAAGGAATTATTCTACTACAGAGATTATGACTGCTTTCCTATGATTGAAAGCCCAGTGTAGCAAGTGCTGAATTATCCTTTATTGTTTCTACCAAGACAATGAACATAAGGCAATCTACACTCAGTATAATCAATAACCAGTCAGATATTCAGCATAGAGTCTGAGCCCCCCCCCAACTCGCCTCTCCCACCTGCCATAATTAGTATGAGGTCCTTAAACTCTGGCAACTTTAGCTTTCAACTTATTCTGCAAGTAGTCAAAACTTGAAAGGGGATTTGTTCTGCTTATTCTAAGCCATTTTGTCATAAAGAATCCCAAAAGCAGGATAAACACTCTAAATCATTCATTCGTTCAATTTCCAACATACCCATTATCAGAGTGCCTCCTATAATGTAAATACATAGGTGCACTATCACTTTTTTCTAGCGCGATGCATGTAAAAGCCTCTACAATCCAAAGCATGTCAAGATGCAAAACAAAAATATTTTACTAAATAAAATTGACTAAGTCCAAATATGGGTAGCTACAGCTTTCATAATGCATGAAGTATGCACTGTTATAAAAAGTTTTCTTTTTCTGTAATTACCCTTTCCATGCTATAGTAAATGTGTTTCATTGTTTTAGATATTTCACAAATTTCCCCCTAAGACTTTTACCAAAAAGTACTGTTATGTGGTTGAACAATGTGAAATATTGGGCAGAATGCCTGATTGCTATGAAAGATTCCAGCTGAATTAATTTTAACTATTTTGAAACAACAATGTATTAAAAATGATACAATAAACCTTTTACAAAATAGTGGTATATTAAGGTGTTTCCATAAAAGAACAAATATGTCAAATGTAAGAAACTTGGAACTGGTGTGTTTAACTCATTTTTTTACTTCAGAAAATTGTTAGCATTCCACGGCCATAATCATTGTGGCACTCACTCACCATGCCAATTGAGTTGTGCATCGAAACCCTGCCACTGCTATTCATAACAGAATATTTTTGACCCCTCTCTACTTCCTCATTACAGCCTTTTTTAATTTTTTTTTATTTCACCTACCCAAACCCACACCAAATTTATGCCATGGCAACTACATAATGTCACCACACATGCTGTCCTTGCACACACCGATCTGCCATTGCTCTGCTTACTACCCAGAAATGCAGGGGGGGTGTCTCACCAGAAAATCAACATGACCACTCACACACCTTCAAAAAAAAATTGCACCTGACACAAGAACCAGCTGACTGCTCTCCCAACATCAAAATCCTAAGCGAATGAACCACTAACTCGCCCATCCCACCCCTGTCTCCCATCCCTCATCACAAGAACAGCATTAAAATATTAACCTTGAATTCAAATGTACAATATTCCTGAATACATTTCCTTAACCCCTAACATGAGCACAATCACAGTGAATCCCACCAGTCTCCACTGCTTCTCTAACCTAACCAGCCTACAACCTTGTCCAGCTCCCTGTTCACACAAATGCAACAGAAGCACATCAACACTAAAATAATAATAATAATAATAATAATAATAATAATAATAATAACTTACCACCACTACACATAACACCTCCCAACAAATAACTACCAACTTTACCACAGGCTAAGTATTACCAGGCCTTTCAAGATGAATACTGATCACTTGGACATGGCTCTTTAATGCTATCATACACAAAACTGAATCAAAAGGATTATTTAATCCCACCCTAAGTTTAAAAACCTGAACCCCTCCCAAAACTACCTCACTTCCTACTCTAACCATACCACCATTTCCTCTTGACTTTAACCCTTCTCACACCAGCTCACACCCTGCTATTTATCACAGGTTACATAATGCCCACAACAACCTCCCACTCTCCTCAACCCAGGTGTCTCCAGACACAAGTAAACTACATGTGTAGCTACAATGTCTCGTAAAATTATTCAGCAGTAACTATTTTACCTCGGGTAAGCTCGATAAATAAAATGATAAACTATGCGTCACAATGGAACTCATGAATGTAGTGGTGCAAAAACATTAGAATGAAGATCCCTAATGAAAATAGCTCTGTTTATTTATTTACATTTTGGTTACTGGGGTAGAGCACTGATCATAGAATGACCATCTGCTGACTCAGCCTGGGTTAAAATAACAATTTAACAAAAAATGCAACAGACAACAAAAATCAATAAGAAGCATAATTAAAAATATACTGAAACAGCAAAAAGCAACACTCAACAAATGTCAATAAAGGCCTAAAAGCAAAGATATGTGACAAATAATACATAGAAATGCAGTATGGGGGAAAGATTATGATAACAAGTTCCATAGGGTATTACTGGATGGTGTCACTGATGTCTAACAAAACATACTCCTTGAGGAAAACCAGTGCTTGTGAACTGACAAATACATGAATTACTAGTAAGGCATAGACTTAAATAGAACAGTATAGAGTAGGAATTAGTCTGAGAGACAGAGGTGTTAACTCCGAGGGCAAGATTTAGAAGTTAAGTAATGTCTCCACTTTCATGGTATTTACATTTGGATTTTGGTCTGAAGTTTTGGTAAATTGTGTTGTATGTGGGGTTTTCAAGGAGAGATTGATACAGTTAAGGGGAAAGCATAGAGAAGCTATGATCTGCACAATGCAGTTTTGAAGTAGTATGGAATGATGATATGTCACTCAGAATAAGAATCCATTAATTATCATGTAAAAAATAAATGCATGTTTCTCTTCCATGCACAGTCATGTCAATTCTACCAAATGTACTCTAGTTTTAACTGCACTAGTACAACATGGACTCAGTATATGTGTTATGGTTTAATATACCGTGGTGCAGCAGATAGCATTGTCACCTTATAGCAAGAGGTTCCTCGGTTTGATTCTTAGCTGGGGTGTCTGCATGTTCTTCTTGTGTTCATGTAGGTTTCCTTCCACATTTCAAAGACATGCAGTATGTGGACTGGACGGACACTCTAAATTCATCATAAGTCTGAGTGTGTGGTCTGGAAGAACAACTATGACAGAGCTAGCCACTTGGTGGTATAACCATTGGCTCTAGATAATTGTCACTCTTGAAGTGACACCCTGACCCCATGTGCACAGTATGGAAAAAGGGGTTGTGGATAGATGGATGTATGGATGGATGGTACATATGTGTCCATGGAATTACAGATACATGTAGTTGTCTACTGAGCCCTAAACTCTGAATTACCTATCTGGACATTGGAGTAGATTGGCACGGTTAATAACTGAGGCTGGGCCTGCTATTGGATATACCAATAGTTTCACATTTAGGGATTTTGTCAGATGAATTAGAGCCGCTATTACAGTGATGTTAATGAAAACATAAACCTCTTGGGTATTTATCCAGGTCTCTAGTACCATGACATGTTTTTAACAACTGCAAATATATTAGTCTTTTAATCCAATGCATTTCTATGATCTTTGAGCAGCAACAGCAGTTTAGCAAGGTATCAGTCAACAAATATGTTCAGCTTCCTCCTTCCACTGGAGACATAACTATAAATATAACCATTTTCCTGTAACTATAACCTGTCACATCCTAAGACAGTTTACATAATACCGAGCCATGGAAGTACCTGCGCCATACTTTCTTTGCTTACAATATTGCCTGTATAATTTCCTTTACTTCAGCGATCCCAATACTCTGTGTTACTTTGTGTGTGTATGTGTGTGTGTTTTGTAAACATATAGTAATACTGAGATATAATTCTCATTTGCTGTAGCAGTGGTATTCACACAGGCTGCAGTGTCATTATGGAGCTTGCTATACTGAATATGACTGACAGGCTGATACAGAAGAGATAGTGAACTTTAACTTTGCTGTCAGGTTTATACCTCTTAATCAATAATAGGATAAGAAGTTTAAGGCAATAGCTTCAGGCATTGCTGATCTATAGATCTCTTAAAATAAGATGACAACTGACTGGCCATTTGTGGGAAAAGTAAATATAAATCTTTCTAAGGAGAATATTTTACTGTTGTAACAATGCCAAGATTTTGCAATCAGCGATAACAAGCAGCATATGCAAGAGATGTACAATTTTAAAATATGTTTTGCAGCATCACTTCAAATAAGGTTTATGGCACTAATTTAGGGGAGGGGGCTGAACAATAAGTGGTGGATTGGCAAACAATTACAAATGTTAAGGGGTGTTGAGGAAAAAATAGAGTTTTGCCATTTGACAGCCTGTTGGAAGAAGGTTTGTAGTATTTTGAGTCACTTTTAGACAGTAAGCGCTCAGTACTTAACTTAGAAATTGATTTGTTTGTGGAACTTATGAGAATTGTATGAGAAAACAATTTCATATATTTTGAGGGGGAGACATTCAAGCAGATTAGGGGAGTTGCCATGGGGGCAGCATGTGTCCCCATATACACTAATTTAGTGCTTTTGCAATGGGAACTAACATTTTTGTTTAAGTCAGTCTGTTGGAGGAACATTAGATTTTACAGGCATTTTTGGACATTTTTATTGTTTGGGAGGAGTGGACGCCATTATGAATTTTGTTGAGTTCCTTGGTCAAACTACAAACTTTTTAAAGTTTACCTTTAAATTTGACCAGCAAGGGATTGATTATTTAGATGTGAGGCTAGACAAAATTAACGGAAATTTGACATCTAGGATCCATAGGAAAAGCACCTTTAGCAGCTCCTATCTCCCATACAATAGTGACCACCCATGGAAACAGAAAAAAAGTATCGTTAAGGGTCAGATGGTCAGAGCAGCCAGAATGACATCTGAGAGGAGTGACTTAATTTTTGAGATTAAGTATATCTCGGAATTAGTTACCTCCAGGGGATACCTGGATAATTTAATTAAGGAAGTTGCAAGTGAGATTTTGAAAGGATGGGGTATAAAATTTTTGCCCTTATTAGGCGACATCTCGGGGACAGTAACAGTTGATGGAACTAGTAGAGAACAGAATTTTAAGAGGGCGTTGGTTTTGCAACACAGTGGAGTATCTAGGGACATAAAATATGTTATTGAGAACAACTGGAAAATGTTAAGATTTAATCATGACATTGTGTGTAAGGTAGGGGAGAACTCTAATTTTGTTTACAACACAGGAGTTAACTTAAAAAAACTTTTTGAAAGGAGTAGTGTCCAGAGTGTGGACCAAAGTACCAGAAGATGTGGTAGATGTGGTTATTGTAAGTATATCATAGGGGTGGCAAATGTCACTTTGGACAATTACGCAAAAAGTAGAATACAATTCAGAAAAGGTAACTGTATGACCAGGGATATAGTATATTTAGCCTTATGTAAGGACTGCCAGCACTTTATGTTGGAAATTCTGAAAGGGAACTAAAAAAGCAGATTTATGAACACACTTACAACATTAAAAGGAACAATTTGAATAGTGCACTATATAGGCATCTGCATACGGAACCCAGTCATGTAAGGTTTCTTTTTGGGATTTTGGAACAGGTATGTGTGGACCCTAGTGGGGGAGATTGGGAGAATTAGTTAGGTTGCAGGGAAACCTTTTGGCAGTTGAAACTGAATGCATCCCAACCCCCAGGGCTAAACGATCATATTTCCATCAAGCCCTTTTTAAAGAAGAAAAGTGAAAAATTGTAATAAATCAAATTTTCATACATTTTTTATGGTTTATGTTGTGAAAAGCTTTTTATGATTAATAATGTATGATTAAATATTTGTAATAAATTTATAAATTTATAAGATATTACTTAATGTATAGGGACGATTGTAAAATGTGCTTTTGATTACATCCACCTGTGGGTTGTTGTGTAACATTCGTTATGCTTTTAGAGTGTATCTTTAAACATTTTGGCACCTTTTTCATGAATGGGAGTATTTGTAGACCTGATTTTATGCTTGTATTTACTTGAAAAAGCCCTGTATTGTTGTCAGGGTGAAAGCGCTTGTGGTGTATTTTTAAAATATAAACCTTTCTACTGGCTGACACCTGCTGCTGGCTGGACCATTTGTTTGATTATAGTTGAGATTGGCATGGGCTTTAGAGTAAAGGTGGAAGAGGTGTGGGTATTGGGCTTTTGTGAGTGTAGGGTGTGAGTAAGGGAGGGAGGTGAGTGGGTGATCTAGATATGGAGGTTTGGAAAGTGAAGTAAATTTGTTTGAAACATTTTGCTGTGATGTTGGCTATTCAAGAAGGTGTTAGAAAGGGAGGCTATTTCTTCAGGACATTTGTCAGGGTGAGGACAGTTTTTTTTTCTGGGTTATGTAATGAGGTAATGGAATTCCAGAATTTCTTTGGGTTCTGTTTGTTGATAGACTGAACTTTTAGGTAATGTTCTTTTTTATCTTGGACAAGGCATTGAGACAGTCAGTGCAGTTTTTATCATTTAGGCCCTTGATTTCCTTGGTGAGAAAGCACTGTGGTCATCCAAGTTGTATTAAGTGTTTGGACATATATATACTAAAGGGTGCATAAAGTGAAACAATCACATCCCTTGACTTAGCTGCTATAGCCTTACTAATAAGCTGTGCAATGAAAAAGGACTTTCTTAGAATAGTGGATACATGCTAATTGAAGGACAGTTTGTTGTCCACATAGGTTCTCAGGTCGCTAACTACCAGATTGATTTTTAGAGGTTTGTTGTCAATGTGATAGTTAAGGGGACATCATGCTTGCTGAAGGAGACTTTATACTTTTTTCATCACTTAATTAAACATGTTAAACAGATAATAAGAAAAATAGATTTTAGTGAAATGTAAACTGACACCAAATGAACAATATGCACTGGAATAAAGGAATGAGTTTTCAATATCAAGTAAGAAAAAGATGAGGAAGCAAACATAAAAGTGAAGCTCTGCAGAACTACGTTTTTTATAGTTTAAATTTGTATAGTGTTTGGCACTAAAATTTAAGATGGACCAGTGAGTATGGTCTCGCCTGATGGTATGTGACTTACTCGTTAGAGTACTCTGAATATAGCTGCATTGCTCGCCATATGTCAGGGTACAGTGACAACAGGTGGCGAAGTCAGACCAGACTGCATTGAACTAGTAGATGCTACTTCTCAAAACATTCCTTGTGAGAGGTGTTTTTTATATGGACACAAATTGCATAGACTACATGTCTACTCTTGTGCACATATTGACTGATATGCACCTGTTATCAGGTATGTACTTAACAGTAAGTTTGGAATTGTGGGTGCAGTGTAGGGTTATCTGACTACAACATTGCTGAATATATTAACACATACCAGTCTGATATACTTGTACACCAGGAATGTTTCACATTAATGATGATAATTTGTCTCACAAATGTTTGTTCCCTTTATTTGCAGCTTCTTCAGTTGTTGGAGTAGACACTGGGCCTGTGAAATCCATTACTTTCCTGTTAGAAGATGATATTATACTATTGCAGGTGACTGATAATTCAGAAATCCTACATCACAGTGCATATTTTGCTGACTTGGATGTGGATTTTAATGCAGACAATTTACTTATGCAATAGACCTACTTTTAATTCCTCCAAATGTTTTGGGTTTTTAATACTTAGACAGGAATGGACCCCATTTATGACTCAAGGAAGCACTACAGTTTGTGAAATTAGTATTCTTTCAGTTTTTGATGGTTGCCTAGAGTACTGTTTTCAACACCTACTGTACCCAGAATTTCCTCCTTCTGCAGTTCATACAGAGTTACATATATTCGTAGCATATTTAAGTATGCTTGAAAATTATTTTTTATTAGCCTTGTTTTTCCTACTACTTGTACAGTTGTTTGAGTGTCTTTATCCCACATTGCTTAAATTTCAGCTTGTATAACCTGGTATTTTATAACTTTTTGTCTCTTGTTATGTAGGACAGTATAATCACTGAAAGGAGCTATTTCAGGGAGTCTTTGTTTCACTACTATATATATATATATATATATATATATATATATATATATACACACACACACACACACACACACACACACACACACACACACACACATATAGATTTTTATATATATGTGTGTGTGTGTGTGTGTGTGTGTGTGTGTGTGTGTGTGTGTATATATATATATATATATATATATATATATATATATATATATTGTATATATTTATATATATATAAATATGTGTGTGTGTGTTTGTGTCTGTGTGTGTGTGTGTGTGTGTGTGTGTGTGTGTGTGTGTGTGTGTGTGTGTGTGTGTGTGTGTGTGTAGCAGATCATCTGTTTCCATTTCTTCCTGTCCTCTGCATCATGCTCTTTCACACCAACCGCCTGCATGTCCTCTCTCACCACATCCATAAACCTTATCTTAGGCCTTCCTCTTTTCCTCTTACCTGGCAGCTCCATCCTTAGCATCCTTTTCCCAATATACCCAGCATCCCTCCTCAGCACATGTCCAAACCAACGCCATCTCGCCTCTTTTGCTTTGTCTCCAAACTGTCCAACCTGAGCTGACCCTCTAATATACTGATTCCTAATCCTGTCCATCCTAGTCACACCCAGTGCAAATCTTAATATCTTTAACTCTGCCACATCCAGCTCTGACTCCTGCCTTTTTGTCAATGCTACCGTCTCCAACCCATATAACATAGCTGGTCTCATTACCCTCTTGTAGACCTTCCCATTCACTCTTACTGGTACCCGTATGTCACAAATCCCTCCTGACACTCTTCTCCTCCCATTCCACCCTGCCTATACTCTCTTCTTCACCTCTCTTTCACAGTCACCATTACTCTGAACTGTTGATCCCAAGTACTTAAACTCATCCACCTTTACCAACTCTACTCCCTGCATCCTCACCATTCCTCTACCTTCCCTCTCATTTACACACATATATTCTGTTTTAGCCCTGCTGACCTTCATTCCTCTCCTCTTTAAAGCATATCTCCACCTCTCCAGAGTCTCCTCAACCTGGTCCATACTCTCACTACATATCACAATGTCATCTGCAAACATCATAGTCCACGGGGCCTGCTGTCTAATCTCATCTGTCAACCTGTCCATCACCACTGCAAATAAGAAAGGGCTCAGAGCTGATCCTTAATGTAATCCCACCTCCACCTTAAACGTATCTGTCACTCCCACCGTAGTCCTCACCAATGTCACACTACCCTTGTACATATCCTGTACCACTCTTACATACTTCTCTGCCACTCCCGACTTCCTCATACAATGCCACAACTCCTCTCTAGGCACCCTGTCATATGCTTTCTCTAAGTCCACAAAGACACAATGCAATTCCTTCTGACCTTCTCTGTATTTCTCCAAAAATATTCTCAGAGCAAATATTGCATCTGTAGTGCTCTTTCCTGGCATGAAACCATACTGCTGATCACTAATCATCACCTTCCTTCTTAACCTAGCTTCCACTACTCTTTCCCATAACTTCAAGCTATGACTGATCAACTTTATCCCTCTGTAGTTATTGCAGCTCTGCACATCACCCTTATTCTTAAAGATAGGTACCAAAACACTTTTTCTCCACTCCTCAGGCATCCTCTGACTTTCCAAAATTTCATTAAACAATCTGGTTAAAAATTCCACTGCCATTTCTCCTAAGTACCTCCATGCTTCCACTGGTATGTCATCTGGGCCAACAGCCTTTCCATTCTTCATCCTCTTCACAGCTGTCCTTACTTCCTCCTTACGAATCTGCTTCACTTCCTGAGTCACTATCCCCACATCATCCAACCTTCTCTCTCTCTCCTTCTCTTCATTCATCAGCCCTTCAAAGTACTCTTTCCATCTACTCAACACACTCTCCTCACTTGTGAGTATGTTTCCCTCACTGTCCTTTATCACCCTTACCTGCTGCACATCTTTCCCAGCTCTGTCTCTCTGTTTAGCCAATCGGTACAGGTCCTTTTCTCCCTCTTTAGTGTCCAATCTCTCATACAACTCTCTATATGCCTTATCCTTAGCCTTCGCCACCTCTCTCTTTGCCATGCACCTCATCTCCTTATACTCATTTCTACTTTCTTCATCTCTTTGACAATCCTACTTCTTCTTTGTCAGCCTCTTCCTCTGTATACTCTCCTGTACTTCCTCATTCCACCACCATGTCTCCTTGTCCTCCTTCCTCTGTCCAGATGTCACACCAAGCATCTTCCTAGCAGTCTCTCTTACTAGCTCTGCTGTAGTTACCCAGCTATTTGATAACTCTTCATTGCCTCCCAGTGCCTGTATTAACTCTTCCCTGAACTCCACCTCACAATCACCCTTTTTTAACTTCCACCATTTAATCCTTGGCACTGCTTTCACACTCCTCCTCCACTTTTTGATCACCAGCATCATCCTACAAACCACCATTATATGCTGCTTAACTACACTTTCCCATATATATATATATATATATATATATATATATATATATATATGTATACACATACACATATATAAAAATTATGTGTGTGTGTGTGTGTGTGTGTGTGTGTGTGTATGAAGTTCAAAATACTGAAAACTCAAAATACTGAATCTCATAATACTGAAAACACACAGGATACCAAGACTTACTATATTCCAGCACAAGTACATACAGAAACAAATAAAAGACAAACCATATTACTCTTCTCCAAGTATAAGTAGGGGGGCAAACCCCCTTGCACCCCCACACCCCTTGCTACTTAAATATATCAACTCCAAAACTGCACTTAGTGTAGTGAAGTACAGGGGGTATGGGGGGCACAATCCCCCACATGGAGGGTGCAGGGTGGCTTGTCCCCCTGCTTATAGCTGAAGGGTGATATGTTTCTGTATGTATGTAGGTTAGACAGAAAGGAAGATCTCATTATTCTTTTCTTCACAGAGACAAGAATCTCTAGTGGAGGAGAGAGGAGACCCTCTTCTCTTGTTAGTTCCAAATAAAATCAGAAAGGGTCTCAAGAGGCAAAGAGTGCAAGAAGGCCCTGATATTGGTGAAATACAAGCTGGACATGAGGCTTTCTTAACAGGGTCCTTTCAAAGGCATATCACTGATATGAGGCTGCATTCCCCAAGAGTATACTCTCTCACCCACAAGCATACCTCCCACCAGACATAGGTGGAGATTTAATAAACTCCGTGTAGGAATAGTGTAAGTCCTACATGGAGGGTACCATGACTGTGTTGACAGCTCCCCCTCAGCAGCGCACCTTGCATATTAATGAAGGCTAACTACTGAGGAAGAGCCATGTAACATGGTTACTGAATCAGTGTAGGGGGTATGTTACACTGTATCTAGATGAGTAACACAACCCCTGCACTGTCAAAGTGCCGGATGGCACTGAAATATAAAAGTTAAATATTTTATTTGTGTTTGCATGATGCGGCACTTAGTAATGGACAAATGCCAGACATCTAAAAATGGAAACTGGATACTTTTAATTTTAACTTAAAGATCATGTTTAAGCATAACTGAACATATTTGCAGGGCGCGACATGGTGCTCAGCGGTGCTTAAATGTAGCTGAGAGCTATATAGACATGTGTAGCAGTAGTCATCCTATCCATGTAGCTGAGTGGTTAGAGTCACAGCCCTGTGTACAGTAGGTCCACAGTTTGAATACACAGACAAGCAGTTCAGGTTTTATATCTGATAGTAAAATTTTATAAATTCATTTTTATTTTATTGATGTATGGATTGCCTTATGTTAACTATGTTAGTCCAGCAGGACCAGAAGCCCATTATCAGTGGAGACCTGAGGAGAAAAGATCCAGTTACACACAAGTCTGCAATACCTAAAATACACACTCTAATATAAAGAAATTAAAATATATAAGTTCAGGAAATATAGACGTGCAATACATATACATAATAATAAAGTAGTAGTAATGAACAAATAATTTAATATTCTTTTTTTTTTTTTTTTTGTAAATGTGGTTTGCCCTTAACTAAGATCTGCTAAGCACTGCAAAGCCAAGCCAAGTAATGCTTAAACAGGATCTGTTTTAGCAGTAGCTAGTAGTGCACAGCTCTGCTTAGCTGGTTTGAGCACTGCTAAGCAAGCCCTGTTTAAGTAGTCCTCAGCTCAGCTAAGCCAGTTTGCACACCACTAAGTATTGCTAAGTATTGCCGATTTAAGCACTGCTTGGCTGAGCTTAGTGGGTTTGCGCCATGCTAAATGAAGCTCCACATTTTTAAAAATGATCCAATAGCAGCAAAGGGTAGGGAAACAGCCTTATTTACGTGCAAGAGGTTGGAATACAGACAGTAACTTCTGGAGTTTGATCTTACAGAGACTATGGTAGGAGTTGGAGAGGGTGTGTGCTTCTGGGCACAGCACTGGGGCATTTTGGAGTCCATGATCATGGTCGGAGTTGTTTTGAAAGACCATGACATTCTGCTGCTGCAGGGCCTGTATCAGAGGTTAGAATACAAATCAGAGACCTGGGACCAGCTGGCATGTGACCTCACCAGTGCAACTGGTATCCCCCACACATGTGAGCAGGTGCATCACCATTATGATGACCTGAAGTGTAGGAAGTGGGATCTCTTGGCCACATGGATCAAAGATACTTGGGCTGACAATACCCCACATGTTTGTAAGTATTGTAAGCATTGTTTTACCAAATTCTAGTATTAATATGTGATAGACACTTATGTATAATGGTGGTTTTCTCTCTCCACAGCTGCAGAGGAGAGAACTCGAAACCTGGAGGCCCTTGCAGGGCACCTGGCTAGGTTGTGCCATGAGTGTGGTGAGTGTAGACATAGCTTGCAATCTATAGTAATATAAATAAAAAAAGAATAGAATTGTAACTGCCAGCAGGTATAGACTGTTTTGAGTGTACTGCAATGAATGTGGTCATATGCCTGGAGTGATATACATGAGTAATGCCAGGTACAGTTCAATATAGATTAAAGCATGAAACCTGATAATGTTAAGGAAAGAAAGTTACAACTGCATTAATAATGCTAAAGAAATAAAAGTTTATATCATATTAATAATGTTAATGTCATAAAGTACAACTACATTCATAATGTTAAGGACAGAAATTCAACTGCATTCATAACTGTAAGGAAATAAAGTTCAACCACAGTCACAGTGTTATGGAAGCAAAATGTTCAACTGTATTCAGAATTATTAAGGAAATAAAGTTACTACTGGATACATTGTGGAATAACAGCTGTCTTGCAACAAATGCATTATCTAAAGTGTTCATCAATAAAGACTGTTAGATGTATACCAATCACTGTTTCATGTCACCCCTAAAAAAGATGTGTTGTGAAAAAATGTGTGTATTTTGGGCTGTTGGTCAATAAATCAAGTAATACAAGTGCTGTATAGTAAACATGGGAATAATACTATGAAGAGACTGAAGATTAGCTGATAAAGAACTGTTGTGCTAAAGTGTAGATGTAGAGATATACTACAAGATATAGCATTATTGTATTTGTTCTGCACTAAAACCTGAGCCTAGAATAGCAATGGCTAAGGTATAATAGTGTGCTTATCTCAGGATTGTCTTGTGTTAACCATTGCATTTCAGCTATATGCATTCTTGAACTTAGTTACACTGCTGCAGGCAAGTATGAAACTGTAATAGCTGTAGACTGCAAATATACCATCTGCAACTGTATATGGGTCAGGTAGGCAACCCAGCACTCTGATATGGTCTGTACACATTTCACATATCCACATCCAGTAGGGGTTAAATGTGTACACCTACATTCCAAGTATTAATACACAGTTCATCTACTATCTCTGTCATGCATGAATCTCATGGATGTGTGTTCAAGCGTCACTGTAGTCTTGTATGACACTCTATCTCTCTTTCCAGGTCACAGTGTGTTACCAGGTGAGCTCTAGGCATATATTACTCAATTAATATTCAGCAGTAGCTCAGTGTGATAAACGCAAGGTACAATATACATTTTGTCACAAACAGACTGTGGTTTGAATCCAGGGACAAGTACTACTATATATTAATGTAAACAGTTATGTATTATTAACAGATGTTCTCCCCACATGAATTACAGGCAAATAAATGGCTGTAGTAGCTGTTCAAATAGGTTACTAATTTGTGTGTCCAGATGTAATAGAGTGTTAACAGCATTGCTCAGCAAGGTGATAAGACTGCAGTAAATAAAAAGTCAACAAGTAAAAAACTAATACAAGTTATTAAAACAAATAAAACTATTTAATCTTTGTACAGCTCTATGTATGGTGTGTCTGTGAATATCTGCTGATAGTCTAACTCCATGCCTGCCAAGGACAGCATGATAAACACAAACTCTCTGTACTATGCACGACACATCTCTCAAGTGTCATGCTGCCACGGACTGTAATCCCTTTTGACAAATCCTTGGACACAGATTTATCAGCCACTTAATTTATCTCAATAGCACAGTCACACTACATCAGTTCACATTACATCTTGGTAGTCAAATATGTTCCCCTGACAAGTAATAGTCTTCTTTAGTTGCATACCTGTAGGTGTTACAGCTTGGCCCATAATGTCCCATGCGGATAGCTTGAGAGGTATTTAGGTGCTATAGCAGCTACAGCACACATGCATACATAAATTAAGGGCAGACCTGTAGAGTATATAAGATTTCTGTTGCAAACAATATAGCCTATACTGGTAGTAATGACATGTATGCCTCTGTCTTCCTACCCCTTATCTGCGTCATAATTTATTATTCTTATACATCAGGTATGGTATACTTTTAACATATGTTGTTCTAAAAATGTTATACTGTGGCATGTGTTTTATTATTGTTATGTATGACAATGGTTGCATGCTAACATACCTTGATTAATTACCTATGTTGTTGGCCTTATGCCGTAACTGTTAATGGCATGCTGTTATACTACTGACTGTTATCCCAATTATTGTGTTCTCTATGCAATGTTACATTACTAGATTATGTGATTTGTTCTGGCATGCTATTACAGCTAACCACATGTTATCTTCATTACTATCCTATACACTGTGAAACACCTCAACACCATAGCTTGACTGGGTAGGCCAGTTACTTTCTGGGCTATGGAGACATGGTGAATGCCCATGGGTGGGGCACTCAGTCCCACTGCTGCTGTCTGGGGGCACTTGGCTCTCTGATTCCATACCACCCTCCCTGTCCAAGTTGTTAACTCCCATGTGTCATGCATCACCCCTGTCTGCTGTCTTGTCTGTCTTGTTTGTTTGCAAATGCTACCTCTCCTACCCAACTTACCTCCCAACACATACCTGTATTCCTTCCCCAATATTCCACTCTCTCCTTAAAATAAAAAAGGGCATCTGTTCCACAAAATATATATATCACCCCATACATAGCTCTCCAATTTGCCCACTCCTACACTGCCCACAATCAATCATTACAGCAATTAATTAACAAAAACCAAGAAAAAACAGGAATGGCAGAAGAGCTCAGGAAATCAAATCAGGAAGCCACAGGTCAAATAGCGTATAAAAAAATTTAGTATCCGCTTTCGTCACAACTTCATCAGTTGAAGTTGGTTGTGGCCATCATTTTGTTTTCACTCTTCTGTTCTTTTGTTTCCCTTTCTTCCTAATTTTTTCTTCCTTATTTTTGTAATTAATTAACAAAGTTATGTCACCCACACCCCTCTCTCTGGGATGTGAGGCTCCAAAATTCAAAATTGTCAATAACCTGCACAGCTGTTGCTGTACAAGAAATGGAGAGCTATTGTCCTTTCCTACACCCATCCTGCACATCCCTACCTGCTTTTAACATTGTTTTTCCCATTGCTTGCCCCATTTCACCACTTTCTTATCACTTCCTTTTTGTTTTCTATTTTTTGGAATTAGCATGGGTTTAAGCAGAGCTAAGTGGCATGGCACTGCATTGCATAAACCCACTTAAAGCTGCTTTAATCATCTTATATGTTCTTGGCATTGTTATGCACATTAGCAGAATAAGCACCCCTGCCAAGTCTCAAACTCATGACCCTGTCATCTACAGCATAGTGCATTAGCTCACTAGGCCACTCAGCTCAGGTGCACCACACATGTATGCATATACATATCCTGATTTCCAGTGATGCACATTAGCAAAAATAATTACACAAGCCAAGGTCTGAACCTGGCACCCTATCAACTATAGCATAATGCATTAGCTCACTATGCTACTCAACTTTGATGAACAGCTGGTGTTTCCATAAACATATCCTGATTGCCAATGATGGACATCAGCAAAAAATAATTGCACCTGCCAAGGTTTGAACCTGTGGCCCTGTCAACTATAGCCTAGCACATTAACCCACTAGGTTCTAATGAGCAGGAGGTACTTTTATAAGTGTATCTTGATTGCAAGTGACACACTACCTTTATATATAATGGGATAAATGACAGTGTACTTGGGTCTGTGATGCAGACACCAAACCAATACACAGCTGAATACATGTTGATGGATGTAAGCGAGGCCTACAATAGCAGGTACAGTTGACAACTGCACAGACTGTTGCAGAATGTCTACAGTTGTGCCACCTACTTTTGGGATGGTTGTCACAAAACCTATTCTGTATGGTGACGTACTGGCAGGCCAGTGCAGATAGAGGTCACAAAATCATGACAGACAGTTCATTGCCACACTCCATACCCATCTGAACACACAGGTTCATGCAAATCCTGTGTAACCCATTGTATGCATGTGCATATGTCTTTCAAATACATCTGCCATAATATTGCCTCAGTAGCTCTATCCGTTACATTCCTAGCATGCTTTACATGTGACACACACAGTCCTGGCTTTCATTCCAGTCTGCTGCATGTCACGTATATACTTGTCAATACAAAAAATAAATAACGAAGCCCTGCAATTTCCAGCAGATCTGGTTGCTGCTACTGCAGTCACTGCCAACCATATTAGCACATCAAAGGTCTGTAGGTTGGGACAAACTTCACAAATATGTATAGGTGTCCTAAATGCTGCCTACAACTCTCTGGATGGCACTAGTATATAACATATGTTGTGATGCCCCTACACTGGCCCAGTAATCAAGGAAGCTCAATCTTCACTACTAGCATCAGTGAGGGATGTACACATTGGGAGGATGACAAGTACACACACAGTAAAGTACAATTTCTTGTAAGAGCACACAGAGATTACAGCCAGTCTGGGGCTGGTTTCTCTCTCTTTCTCCAGATCACCAATAATACTCCCCACTGGCACAGCTACAAGGTTTAGATCTCAGCTGAGTGGCCAAGCTAAAACCTCTAGCACCCTCTCTGTCCAACCAGTGCCTCATGTCCTTGCCCAAGTAGCTGACACACACACTTTGAAATTTTATTTATACACAAACACATAACTGGGAAAGGCTGGCACAGGTTTACTAGCTATGCCCCCTTCTGCGCAGACTATAAGGTAGTACCAGCTGCCATCTGCCACTACATATCAACTACTTTTAAGGCCCTTACCAAAGGGTGCCCAATCTTACTGTGTAATGTCACCATAATCCAAATGGTAAGTGTGACCAAGACTTTCAAGGCTATTTAGGAGTGGCTGCACAATGTTACCAAATACATATGCAAGTAGAGCTTAAATATCTCTTAACAAACCAGCCACAGTAAAAAGGTTTAAATATAGTTAATAATAAATAATAAAAGAACAAGGCAATACTCAAACAGCACAGTTACTGCAGAGTTCAGAATCACAGGAGCTATTTTAAAACAACATTGCAGGACAGTCTCAAATGAATACAGAAAACATTTAAACTAATCTTTACTATATTCCTATCTAACTCTAAAATAAATATTATGCCTAAATCTTACTTACAGAGCAACATGTAGGCAGAAGTGCCGAATGGATGTTTCTAGGTCCAAGACTTAATGCAAAATGTCCTGTCTTTCTCTCTGAAAGAGTTCTTAAATTAAAATCACATATTACTACTGGGTTAGCCTGGATGACATCACTCTTTGTCACCTGTCCTAAGTTCCCAGGCTAACAGAAACTTAACGAAATGTAACATTTCTCTTCGAAAAATACATGTCTCTCAGATATTTGCTCAGAACTGGAAGTCGTAAAACAATTAAACACTTTTACATTTGAAACCTAGTAATTATTTCTGTTTCAAGACAATAGGAAAACTTTTAGCTCTAGACATCGTATCTGCTTGCTGCACTGAAACTGAGATAACACAATTGTAAAACACTTTACTTTTCAACTTATTTTTCTTGTGGTTTTGCAAGTCCACAGGTTCATAGGTAGGTACTAGGCTATCAGCCCAAGGGCCTAAGTAAGCCTAGCCAACAAGGTTCCTTGGCTTATGCCACCCAAGAAAGTTAATTTCCTGTGTCCCTGTTGAGCAGAGCCACAGAAGTGATCCCCAGGATGTATTTCCTATTTCCCATCCACTCATCAAGATTTTTCTTGAAGAGTACTAATGAGGAACTTTACTTGACATAGATGGGTAGCTTGTTCCAGAGTATAGGAAGTCTTTGGGACAGGAATCTATCCCTCTAGCATGTCCTGTTTATTGTGGTGTCAAGGCTTAAGTCCCTAGAGCATGTCCCTGGGTTTAACATAGCTTTATATGTTAGGCATTGATCTCCTTAGAGTAGGCAATATGCTACAGAGTAAAGCTGGAGTTTTTTGAGATGGCAATTGTAGGGCATCTGTTTGAGTTCCCAGGATCAGTGGTGGCTCCCCTTTTGTGGAGTGGGATAACTGTTTCTGTGCACCATTTAGTGAGCACAAAGCCTGACATGAGACTATGATTGAACATGGTGCTTAGGTGGGGAGCCAGTTAATTTTGAAGTTAATGTAAAATGTAGCCTTGGATGTTGTCCTGTCTCATGGATGCTGTGTTTTTGGTTTTAGAGAGTGCAGCTTTTACCTGCATATATGTGATTACAGGCACTCTGCATTCTTCCTGTATAGATATGGGCCCTTTAGGGGGTGAGAGGGGGGTAAAGTTAGCAATGAACCTATCTGCCAGGATGTTGGCAATATCAGTTAGCTCTGTAATTTTCATGCTGTTGTGCTGTTACTCAGAGCAGATCTGGGTGTTGCCATCGAGATTCTTGACATAGCTATATAATGCTTTGTGGTTGCCCTTAGAATCAGTGGCAATTTTGTTTTCATAGCTAGCTTTGGAGGATCTTATAAGAGATCTCAGCTTCTTACTGAAGCTGACTAGGGAGCGCCTCCACTCATGGGATTTTACTCTCTTTTGCAACAGTTTCTTCCTTCTGTTGTACAGTTTGTTTATGGCAGGTTGGCTTCCTTTTTTTTTTTTGGAAGATAGCATCTTGGTTCTGTTTGGGATAGCACAATCTATGCACTAGTGTAAGTGCTTATAGACTGCATTTGTGTAGGATTCAGCAGTAGTAACTGTATTGCCCATCTGCATGGGTGTCATGAAGTTTGCCACTTCTGTCTTAAGAAGCATGAAGTTGGCTTTGGAGAATTTTTTTACCATGGTTTCCTTAATGGTGGGTGGGGTCAGGATGTGGATATCTAGGGTAATTAGCTTATGGTCTGATGTGACCAACGAGGAGTTGACTTCAGGTATGGAACACCAGTCATTCATGTTGGTAATGACTAGGTCTAGGATATTGTTGTCCCTGGTGGGGGTGTGGATAACTGTGTATGTTCCAGCTTCTACTATTAAAACATAAATTTGCACAGGTATATAGATTATATACATTCTGTTCTTTTCCAGGAGGGTACACTGTGGTTACATTCTTGAAACTCACCACATAGCATACAGTTCTCTTACATTTGTAAGACAAGCATATGAATCATATTAATATTCACAAGTGACATATGATTATTTACAAAATTCTAGATAGCTGGGCTGGCAGTATCACAATTCTCCCCCCTCCAAAAACTGAAGCTAGTTTTTCAAGTGCCCCTTGAGAAACATTGGTGAGAGGGTTGAAACTATCTGGGAATACCTTACCCCATTCCCTGTCTTGAGAGCCCATCTGCATTGGCATTGCTAACCCCACTCCGGTGCTGCACTGTCATATAATATGTTTGCAACCCTAGGCTCCACCTTAGTAACTTGGCATTTTGCTAGCTGGCTTGATGTAGCCATATTGAGGGATTGTGGTCTGTAAATACAGTGAATTTTCTTCCATACAAATAAGGCTGAAGTTTTTGCAGTGCCTACACTATGGCTAGGCATTCCTTTTCTACACATGCATAGCATTCCTTCCTGGGTTGGGGTCTACAAGTGAGATAGATCACTGGGTGCTCTTCTCCGTCTGAGGAAACCTGGCTAAGTACACCCCCACTCCATGGATTGAAGCATCCACCTGCACAGCACATTCTTTGCTGTATTCTGGACTGGCTAACACTGGTGATCCTCACAACGCTCCTTTAAGTTTCTAGAATGCCTGCTCACATGCTGGGGTCCACACTACCTTATCTGGCATGTTTTACCTTGTCAGATCTGTGAGGGGAGTAGCTACGGTACTATAACTGGGGACGAACTTTCTGTAGTACCTTGCTGTCCCTAAGAATGCCCTCACATGCTTTTGGTAACAGGGGCAGGCCATGCCTGAATGGCTTCTACTTTGGCAGGTTCTAGCCTGATCTTACCACTCCCCACTCTATGTCCCAGGTAGGAGACCTCTGCTATATTCACCTGATATTTTCTGGGCTTAATGGTTAACCCTGTCCTCTGTAGTCAGCCCAGCACCTCCTTGACATGCTGAAGGTGCTCTTGCCAGGAATGGCTGTAGATGGCAATATCATCTACTTAAGCAAGGGCAAAATCTCCTGCTTCTGCTAGGATATGATTTACCAGCCTATAGAAAGTCACTGGGGAAATTCATCCCAAAGAGCATCTTTATGAACTCATACAAGCCAAAAGGAATCACAAAGGCTGACCTCTTTCTAGCACTGGGAGTCAAGGGCACATGTCAGGAACCCTTGTTAAGATCAGTAACGGTATGATACTTAGCCCCACCCAGCTGCTCTAGGGCTTCATCTGCCCTAGGCATGGGGTAAACATCTGACTCTGTGTGACTATTTAATTTCCTGTAGTCCACACATAACCTGGTGCTGCTATCCTTTTTTGGTAACAGCACCAGTGGGGAGGCCCAGGGACTCCTGGACTCCTGAATTACCCCTAGTTCCAACATTTCCTGTATCTCCTCCCTCAGAGTCTATTTGACTCTGTCAGGCAGCCTATAATGGGCCTGCTTAATAGGCCTTTGGGGTCCTGTATCCACATGGTGCTGCACCAGGTGGGTGCGCCCTGGTTTCCCAGTGAACATGCTCCCAAACTCCTGTAACACTGCTCATATTTCTTGAACCACGGTAGGTGACAACTGCTGGGACATTGCTACCCCTTCCACTAAGATGTCAGTCCAAGCCTCACTGAGGAGATCAGTCACCTGATCCTCCCCAGACTCCTCTTGCTATCCACTGTAAATACTCAACACAAGGGCCTCCATATCATGGTATGGTTTCATCATGTTAACTTGGTACAATTTGTGCCACAGACTCCTGCCTAGCAGTTCTACCATGTAGTAACTATCACTGACATTCCTTACCACTCTGTAAGGTCCCTCCCAGGCTGCCAGCAGCTTATTATGTCTGACAGGAATGAGAACCATTACCTGCTGCCCTACAGCATACTCTCTAGCTCGAGCATTCATATCTTAGCAGACCTTATTCTGCTGTTGGGCTTCTGCCAGGTTCTCCTGAGCCAAGCCCATTAGTTACCTGAGCCTTGTCCTGAGGTTTAGGACATATGCCACAACAGACTCCTTGTGGGATTCATACTCACCCTCTCACTCATCTTGAATCAAATTTAGAGGTCCTCTCACCATATGCCCATACAGCAACTCAAAGGGTGAAAAACCTGTGGATTCCTGGGGCACTTATCTCTAAGCAAACAGATGGGGCAATTATTGTCCCAGTTCCTCTTAAACTGGTCTGCAACTGCCCATCACATCATTTTGAGTGCAGAGTTTAACCTCTCAATAAGACCATTAGTCTGGGGATGGTAGGAGGTGGTCTTTAGTTGCTTCACCCCACAGTACTTCCACAGACAAGCCAGCAGGTCTGACATGAAACTGGTGCCTCTATCAGTCAGTATTTCTCTTGGGAAACCTACCCTGCTTAAAATCTCTAACAAAGCATTTGCCACCTTCTCTGCCTCAATGGAGGACAGACCCACTGCCTCAGAGTATCTGCAGCATAATCTACTACCACTAGGATATACATTTTCCCTGTGGAACTTGGGGTACTCAGAGGCCCCACAATATCCATAGCTACCCTCTGAAATGGCTCCTCAATCACAGGCAAAGGCATCAAAGGAGCTTTCACCTTGTCTTCTGCTTTGCCTACATTTGGAAGTACTCACAGGTCTTGCAGTACCCTGTTACATCTCCGGAAATCTCAGGCCAATAGAAGTTCTGGATAATATGTCTCTTTGTACATTTTATGCCCATATGACCTGCAAAGGGAATATCATGGGCTGTGGCTAGAAGTGCCAGACGGTAGGCTCTGGACACTACCAACTGCTGTGTTTTCTCATCCTCTAGCAGTCCCTCAGGGGTCTACTCTCTATACAGTAACCCTTTGTCCCAGTATACAGATTCACCTTTCACTTGAGAAGCAGGTGCCTCATTGGCTACCTCCCTCAGGCCTTGTAATGTAGGGTCTGAGAGCTGAGTCTGTCTCAACTCTTTCTTAGTAACTCTTCTCAGCTCCCCTTCCACAAGAAGTCTGGCATTCTCTGACAGCGGTGCCTCACTATCAGCCTGGGTACTACTACTTACCTCTGCCCTTGCAGTCACTCTATCCAAGGGAACATCAGTACCCACAAGCAGCTGTGGCTCACCTTCAGTCTCACTTCCTCCCTGAAGTAACCACCTCACCAGTCCAGGATGGAAGTGTGCAGTCTGTTTGGGTCTCCCCCAGCTACCAGACCCATACGCTTGTCTCCAAGCCTGACTGCGTGTAACTGCATGAACACAGGGTACAGCATTATCAAAATCATTCCCTATCAGGACATCTGCAGGGATATCCTCAAACACACCTACTTGCTTGCTTCCTTTTCTACCCTCCCAGTCAAGGTGAACCCTAGGCAAAAGTATTTGGAATGGGATCCCTCCTAAAGCTCTGACTGGAGAAGACTGCTGAAGCAAGTAGTGCTGCTCTGTAACCATTGCAGGCTTCACAATAGTTAGGTCAGAGGCTGTATCTCTCTTAGCCATGGCCTCTTTCCCATTCATTAAGATAGGATATAACCTCTTGTGGTAGTTTAGTACCCTTGTTGTCTGAAGACAACATACTGTTGGCATTTTGTCATTTCCACTTACTGGCTCTCCCACCTTTTGTTCCCCACCTTGCCTCCATAGACATCTATATGCTACATGGCCCCACTGTTTGCATTTAAAACATTTAACAAAAACCAACAAAATAGACAAAGCAGGTTGCTCCAAAAGGTTTATTTTGTTAGTGCTTTCATCCACCAATGTAAATGAACTTCCTCAGACAAATACAACTGTACATTTTACTGCTTAAATAGTAAAATTCAAATCAAATGACATCACACACATCCCCCTCATTTTAAGTTACAGCTCCCTCAATATCAAGTTTAAGAGCCTTATTTTGTCTAAGACATTCTATAAACAATAATATTCAATTTGTCCTGTGCAAACACACCCAAATACAATATCATATTTCCAATTATTTCAATTTTAAAATAAATTTTAAAGAACAATAATCATTTAGGCCTGGGTGAACATAAGTGTTTAATCTGAGCTGCCATATCAACTCCCTCTCCTCCAATTTTAATGACCATGGTCTCCCCCCAATGTCCTTACATACCTGTTCAATAACCAAAAAGGAGAATGAGTGTCCGGGATTTCCAACATTGTGTCTAGCAAGGGCATTAATAGTATTTAGCTTTCCTATGTGTTTGTACAGTACAAATTGAATATTATTGTTTATAGAATGTTTTAGACAAAATAAGACTCTTAAACTTGATACTGAGGGAACTGTAACTTAAAATGAGGGGAGATGTGTCTGTAATGTCATTTGATTTGAATTTTACTATTTAAGCAGTAAAATGTTTGGTTGTATTTGTCTGAGAAGGTTCATTTACATTGGCGGATGAAAGTGCTAATGAAATAAACCCTTTTGGAGCAACCTTCTTTTCCTACTTTGTTGGTTTTAGTTTTTAGTTTGTTAATTTTAATTTACATTTAAAACATTTAACCCTTAGTCCTGAACATGTACCTGGACTAGTGGCTTCTCCTGCTACTGGTGGACTCTGTTTGGACAGTCTGGGCTGCCCACCATGGGTTCCCTTAGACCCATGAACAGCATTGGGTGTCCCGTTCCTGTGCAGTGATGCCCTGCTTACTAGGTATAAGTCTCCCTTCTTCCCCAACTCATCTGTAGTAGTGCATTGTCTATCAGCTAACCAGATTCACATGTCCTCAGGCAAAGTGCTAAGGACTTGTTCCCTAACAAAAAGGTCTGCCAGCCCTTCAAAAGTAGCGACCTGACATCCACTCACCCACCGATGAAAATAAGTGCTTAGTTCAGCAATATATTCACACACACTTTCATTTGCCTTGCGTCTATGCTCACAAAGCTTTTTCCTATAAACTTCAGGTATTAACTTAAACTGTATTAGCAAACAGTTCTTTACAACATTATAATTGAAATAATCAGTATCAGACAGTTTAGAAATTACAGTTACAGCTTTACCACGGAGTTAGGGGGTCAGGAACAGTACCCAGAGCCATTGGTCAGCATTATACTGTTTAAACAAAACAGTGTAAGAAACTTCTCTGTGTGGAAGATTTTCAGTCCATATATTTCTAGTTAATCACTATATATTAATCAGATCAGGCAATAGTAGTAGAAGTAGCAAACTTAAACTTGTCAAGTCAAAACAAAACAAAACAAAAAATAATAATAGAAAATATATAATTGTACAGCATTACTAAGTATTTGAAAGTAATCCAAGCAAGGCAGGCAGTCTGTTTTTAGTCAAAATTATGAGGCAAAAATGTGGGCATTCTGCAACACTGTACATTTGAGTGGTATGATGGTGCCCACTGACTTGTTGTAAGCACTGACACAGTTACATGCTGGCCTTGACATCCTGCTGCTACTCTGATTTGTTACAACCTGCTGTTATACTAGCCACCATGTAGGTAACTCAGAGCTATCTGTAGCCCCCTATCCCTCCATTATCCCTGGTCTGGCTTTGTCCAGCTTTCTTGCAGTAACAAATAGTGACATACGGACAGTCTGTAGAACTCCTACCATAGGTGTAGCTCACATGCAAAATAGCAGGCGCAGCCAGTCTCGAACCATGAGCACCATCAACCATGGTAATATACTTAGCCTACTAAGCCACGACAGCCACCAGACAGCGCAGTTTAATTCCTGATGCTATCAACCACAGACACATAACACATCGACCCGTGCATATTGTGGAAATGGAACATGTCACCAGGGTGATTGGTACATCCCTGGGATTGTGTGGTGTGCTGCTATTACCTTGCAAACATAATTTACTGCAGTTGTATGGGAACACTGGTGCATTGGGGGTAGGTGACTCTAGCACTGACAGTCAAGCATCTGTCCTATGACCCTGCTGTTTGTAATCCCCTCACACAGTGCAGTGGGTTTTGCTGGCTTGGGACCTACTACATATTATGGGGCAGCCAGTATTGGGCAGAGAGTTCCTATTGTCCCACATAGCTGTCAGTTGCCTGCAGCTATTCCAGTAGCCCAGTCTATTCCCTTGCATACATGCAGCAGGTCCATACCTATGCTACTATAGTGTAGTACCCCGTACATTTGTTGTAATGAAAAGTGACTTACCTTGTGCCTGCAGCAGTTGATATAACAGTGCTTCAGGGCTGACTCTGTTGGATGCATGCAGTACACAGCCAATATATGTTAAGGTACAGGTTATGTGTTTTGGCTGACATCCTTTTTAGTATGTATGTGAGTCGGAGTGAGGTGTCAGTGCATATGTTATGTGTTGCCTCTTGGCCAAGGCCAGGGCATACTGGGCACACCTAAGTCTGCCTACAGGAACAGGCTCAGGGGGTTCCTCCTCTGAGTCCCCCAGTGGCTGTGGGGACCTTGGCACTGGTGGGGGGCTGTGTGCCCTTTCCCTTTGATGTTTCTGCCATAGCTGTTTCTGCAGGATCCTATTGTGTAGCATGGCACATACTTTGAATATATGTGCACATGTGGCTGGAGAGTACTGCAGGGATCCACCAGATATATTGAGATAGTGGAACCATGACTTGAGCAGCCCAAGCACACACTCTATGATGTTCCTAGTTTGCATGTGTGCCTCATTATGGCATTCATTTTTAGGTGTGTGTGCATTTCTGATGGGTGTCATCATCCAGGGTTCCAGTACATAACCAGCATCCCCCAGTAGATGGCCATATGGGATGTCCCCCCTGACAAATGTCTGGTACAGCTCTTATGCGTGTCAGATATGGGAGTCATGATATAACTGACAGGGCTGCCAGCACACACATTCATGATAATGCCCTGGGCATTGCACCTGAACTGATAGTTGATGGAGTGATACCCCTTGTGGTTGACATGGACTCTACCCTCTTCACCAGGTGGTGCTTTGATGTGCACATGAGTGCAGGCAGTCTATGGCATCTAGTACCCCAGGGTAGTGGGCCACACAGATGAAGAGACACATATTTCTGGCCCTCTCCTCAGGGGTGTGGGGTAAATAAATGTGCTCATTGGCATGTGCTTGCATGGCATCCAGGAACTGGTGGAGTACCCTGGATGCAGATGCCTGTGAGATCCCCATTATGTACCCAGTTGGTCTTTGAAAAGTACCTGTAGCTAATATTCTAAGGGCAACACATACCTTTGTTTCCAATGGGATGGGTTCCCCTCTGTTGGCTCTGGGTCTGAGTTAAGGGTGGCAGTGCTTGGTGAGTTCTTGTAGTATGTTCCTGTCCACCCTGTAGCACTCTACAATCTCCAGTTCATGTAGCCCCTGGAGGGTAACCCTGGGCCTGAACACTCTTCTCCTTCTCAGTCTGAACCTATTTTCAGCATCAGCATCAGCACTGACTTCAGCCTCTAGCACATAAAGATGTAGCAGAGCAACAGCAGCTCCTATGATTTTGTCAGTTAAAATTCCCAAGTGTGTACTCCAATGGTGCAGAGTATGTGGAGAAAAATCAGATTGAAGGATGCAGGCGTACTTTATACTGGTATGCTGCAAATGTAGCCTGTGTGACTGACTCACTATGATGCATTCTACCTGACAGGTATATCATCGGGGGTTTGAATGGGCCAGTGTCTGTTGAACAGGGCTTATCAGTCATTTCTAATTGATTGGCTTTCCCTAGCTATTTCCTTTTTTTTTTTTTAATTCTTTCATTGCTAAGCACTACTGCATTGTGTGCAAACTAGCGGCACTAGTATAAACAGTGCTCAGCAGTTTGGACACTCCCCCATACAAGGGCACATTCAGCTTTTACTTAAACGAGCTAAAACACATGCCATAGGACTAAACCAGCTCAGCAGCATTGGACACCCCCCCCCCACGCTTAGCTGTGCTTAGCTGAGGGTAAACAGGTGCCGCTGAGCTCCAGTCTGCTTAAACATAGCATGACACACTCCCTTTTGATGTCAGCTACCTGTTTTACTACTACCTACAGGGTTCTATCCCTAGCACGGGTTGTATCTGCAGACACAGCAACCCTTTTTTGCTATTCAGTAACCCAAGCTCATTTGCATAGACCTACTTGAATATACCCTGCATACTTCACTATTCCAGGGCCTGCCTCCTTAGCAACCACTGAAACATACCATTGTAGACTGTGCATACAGGGCACTATCATTCATTATTTTTGCAAATGTCTTATTTTTGGTTTTTTCAACTATTTAATTTTTCTTTTGCATAATGGCATGTTTGCTTGATGCTGTGCACTGCACAAACGTAATATATGTATTAAAAAATAATATTTTTTATTGATGTACATTGCTTTTTGGACTCACTAGCCATTGTTTTGGCCATTTGCATGCCTACAGTGTAGGATCCAACCTTCCTATTGGGCTTTTACAGCCCCTATTTAAAATTTGCATTTTGGTACACGGTTTCTTTCTGTGTACATTTCCAACACCAACACGGCACCTACACAGGTGCCTTTCTGCTTATTGGATCCCAACTCACCCTCATTTGCATGGATTTCACCAGTTTATGAGGTGATTTACATTCCACGGACACTCCCATGTCCCCACGCTCCTGCACGCCCCACTGCTCTCTTTATTGGCTCGCTCAATGACCGGTTTCTATGTTGGGGCCATGCCACTATGCCTATATGGGAAACCACTCCTTGTAGACTTTATTGAATTACCCCATAAACTGTCTACATACATCTAAGTCCTAGGTCATCTTCTCAAACTAAGCATACATATTGTTTGGCCATGTAGATCAACCATAGATGCCATGATAAATTATTAATTTGTTTGCTAGGCAAGTTCAGCAGGCATAAACCTCTTTTAAGTTGTGACCAAGTCCACTGATATGGCTAAATGTCTTGCTCAAGAGTCTTATGGGATGTATACTCTATACTAACTGATCTGCTTCCCAGTAATACAAACCTAAAACTTATAACTGGTTAAGCTATTATCTTAAAGCTCTTCTACAACTCAGAGACAATGCATGACATTCTTGGAAAGCACTTCCTACTGCTATAAACAGACAGTGTTACACCTAGCCAAACAAGCTGTATATTGCCATAAAATTTACCTGATGAAATCATACCAAACTTCACTAATAAAATCACTCAAAAACTTCTGGAAAGAGGTCAACAAACTTACAAGATGAAAGAGCCTTCCATCCATTAAATCCACATCCTCTCAATGTTCTACCTCTGATTTCCTTTCTCATTTCAGTAACCTTCCCATTCCCCTCTCTAACTATTCCCAGACTGCATCTGACATTTCTACCTCCACTCCTTATATCTCTTTTTTCCACTTCAGAATGATTACATCCAAGAACATCTACCTTCTGCTTGGACAGATTAAACTTAATGCCCCCCCTGGTAATGAAAATTTTCACCCATGGTTTATTTATCACTGTAGAGACAACATCATATCCCCATTGAAACATATCTATAACATGTGTATTACCCTTAATATTATGCCTGCTATCTGGAAAAATGCCATAGTATAACCTATCCCAAAGAAACCCAGTCCCTGCAAATCATCAGACTTTCAGCCCATTTCTATTCTCCCTACCCTAGGAAATATTCTGCAGAAATTACTTTGTTTGCAGCTCACTCAGTGCATCAACCAATACCACCTTCTCTCTCAAAAGCAACATGGCTGGTCACAGTACATCCACAGGTATCTGGGCACTCAGCAAGAACATTTTTCTTGGAACGGATATAGGCCTAATTACTGGAGCACTTTTTATTGACCTCACCAGAGCCTTTGATCTTATTGATCACTCAGTTCTCCTAGATCATCTCACTGATATAGGTATTAGTGATGACACATGCCCTAGTTAAAAAATACCTCACTAACTGCCACTTCTCAGTTAATTTCAATTCACCATCTCCTGTATCAGTCCCACTGCAGAAAGGTGTCCCTCAAGGATCTATTCTGGCATCGCTCATCTTTTCTATTTACATTAACAAACTTTATTTTGACTGACCCCATCTTTCTTTACTGATTTATGCTAATGACATGGTCCTATTCCCCTACAACCATTCTACCTCTTCTCTTAAACTTGAACATCAGGCTGATTTTCATGTCCTTTTTCAATGAGTCAATGATAAACAATTACTACTAAATTCCTCTAAAACAAAAACAATGCTTCTTGGCACTAGGCAAAAGCTCACTTCTATTTCCATGCCTCTAAAAATCCTTGATCATCTTAATAACACTATTGAAAATGTCACATCTTTCAAATACCTAGGGATTTGGTTGGACCGTTTCCTAAGTTTCCAACTCCACCTGGACTACACACACACAAAAAATCAACTCTCTCCTATTCTCAGCTAATAGAACTTCACCTTTTCTATCTAAACCCTATAGAAATGATATAGTTAAAGGTAACTTTCTGGCTCATCTAGAATATTGTCTTTCACTAGTTGCTGCAGCTTCTGAAACAAATAAATCCACCATTCAGTCCATTTCAAATACCATTTGCAGATTCATCATGCTCCCCCAAGAAAAAACACCATTGCAAAACCATTGAAAAAGCTAACTTGCTAACTGTGAACTATGCTGACTTTCTTCTTACCACGCAACTATTTAAACATATCACAGCAGTTCACAGTTTGAGTACCAAGACAGGCCCTTTATTTTTCACATGGGAAAGCATTGTTAAAATTCTATATTTTTTTATTTTAAATTATGTAGTAATTGATATTTGTTAACCAGGGTAGTGTAGATGGTTCAAAATGGAAGTGTGAGTGCATATAACATGTGAAATCACCCATGTATACATGAGTGTCCCATACAGTATAGTCACACTCCAAGGTAATGTAATGAAAGCACATAAAGGGATGTCATGTAAAGTAAATCATATACACTTAATAATATGTCAGTAATGATTAATGAAGTTACAATTCTGATATTTTTAAATGAAAACTGAGCAATGGTTAGCTCTGCCTAGCTGGTTTAAACATTGCTTAGATGTAAATACTAAGCAGCAGTCAGCTCAGCTAAGCAGATTTGCACACTGTTAAGCAGTGCTCAGCATTTACCCCTTTAAGCACTGTTCAACTCAGCTTAGCATATTTGTGCACCAATTAGCTGAGCTTAGCATTTTCAAAATGGTCCAATGACGACAAAGGGTGGGAATATGGCCTTATTTAAACCACACAGGTAGGAATAGAGCCATAACCTGTCTGATCTCTGCAGGAACCATGTCTGGCATTAGAGAGGGAGCGTGCTTTTGGGTGCAGTGTTGGGGAATTCTGGAATTCAGGGTCATGGGTGGACTCCTAGCAGAAAACCATGATGACAGACTGCTGCAAGGCAAGTACTAGGGCTCTCAGTACAAAGTGGAGGCCTGGGACCATCTGGTACATGACCTCACCAGTGCCACTGGAATATCCCAAACTGGTAAGTATGTACAGCATCATTATGTTGACCTAAAGCATAAGAAGGGGGGGGGGGCTGTCTTCGTCCAGTGAATCAAAGAAGCTCAGCACAAAATGCTCAGGTAGTTTCTAAGTATCTCATGCATAGCTATACCAAATTCTAGCTTGAGTATGTGATAGACAGGTATGCATGATGTTTTTTTGTTCTCCCTACAGCTTCAGCAGAGAGGGCAAGCAATATTGAGGCCCATGCCGACAGCCTGACAAGGCTGCACTGACAGGCTGGTGAGTACAGATCTACCCTGCAGTATATAGTGAAATAAATAAGAAGGAATAAAATGTTTACTGTCAGTAGGTGTAGTGTGCTTAGTGCTAACAAATAAATAAAGGTCTGCCAGACTAATATTGATCTACAGGATATGCAGTAGTAAAGCACTGTGTCATATAAGTGAAATAAAGATTCATATCACAAACTGTTGTGTTTACTCTGGTATGTTGTTGTAGAAATAGAATGTGCACAGGTTCTTCACAGCAAGTATGGCTTTAACAGCATGAATTAACTGAGGTTGTTCTGAGAACCAGCTATTATGCAAACCAGTAGATTGTGGAGCTGTAAAGCAACATATAAATGAAATACGAAATATGTTATGCACAAAGATCTGAACCCTGAATAGTAATGTCTAATGTATTATAGTGTGTCACCTGCAGCATTGTCTTGTGTTAACCTTTGCTTTCCAGATTGTATTATTTCAAAGGATTAATACACAGTGCACTATCTGTCATAGATGAATCTCAGGATTACAAGGTCAGATTGTCTAACCCACAGAGTAATAGCAGAAATCAGTCAAACAAGAGACAGCAGTTCCCCAGTAGTTCATTGTGATAAAAAGTAGCCCTGTTGTTCATTTTAGCACACCCAGACATGGTTCAAATCCAGGGAGTGGTACTGAGATGTGTGCATATATACCCTCAAGACCCTTGAATATTTGCAGAAACATTAAGATAGTGGTAACAGATATTTTCTACACAGGTCTTACAGGTAAAAAATGTTTGTGGTAGCTGTATGAAGGCTATACCAATACACCATGTACAACTTTCCCACTCCAACCTCATCCCTGCAAATGACAGCAGGATAGGTACATAGACCATATACTCTTCCCAATATATGTCTCTCAAGTGTCACACTGTCACAACTAGTGGTCACTGCTGCCAATCACCTTGGAGACAGATAGGAATCCAGGTGAAGTATGCCAGTTGCAGACAAACACAACATCAGTGCAGGGTACCCCTTCTTTGTCAGATATGTAACCCTGACATGAACAAGCTCCCCAATAATGTAGCCATAGTTGTCCCAGTCTCCCCCATACCATTACAGGTTGGCAGTTTAACAGGTATGTATGTGGGACAGAAGCTATGGGCCATAGATAGATGTAAAGTGAGGGCAGACCTGTAGAGTATTGAGCAGTACTGTTGAGAAAAATAGAAGCCTATACAGTTGTTAATAGACATTTTCTCTCTCCCCACCCCCTCATCTACATCAGTAATTATTATTCATATACTATGGGTAAGTTTTTCTCAAAACTTAATGTTTATTGTTCATATATTTAATTGGTTGCATATTAACATACCTTGTTCAAATTCCATTGTTGGCAGCCTGTTGCCATTAGTGTAACTGGCATGCTGTTATAATGCTTACTGTTGTTCCATTTATGCATGTGTTCTGTTAGCTATGCAACTGTTTCAAATCTGTTGGTTTGTGTAAATTGGAACACCCATGCATGCTGTTATAACTAATTTTGAAATGTTTTGTTCATGACTAACCAATATATCTTGGATAACATCAACACCACAGCATGTTTGGGAAGACAGATCCTGGTGGATCTGCCTGTCCTGCCTCATCTGGCCATGGCACTGGGCCTCAGCACATCTGGGACCCAACCTGGAACTTCGCCCTCCGCTGGTCCTGCATCACCTTTGTGTAGAACCACCTCAAGGGACGGGGACCGTCTCCTCTCGGGCGCAGGCATGGAGAGGAGCCTGTCACCCACTTCAAGTTCTGGGGTGTGGTGCACAGCATCATCCTCTCCAAGTTGAATGGATGACTGTACCAGATGGAGAGCCACCTGGCACACCTGGAGGGGCAGGCTGCCCCTGTTTTCCAGCCCTCAGCACAGCCATCTTTGGGGCCGTGAAGGTGCAGTGGTGACTGGCCATGTGTGGGGACCTCAGTTCCACTGTCTCCATTTGGGGGCTCATGGGCCTCTGATTCTGAACCACCCTCCCTGTCCAAGGTGTTTAACCTTCCTTATGTGTCATATACCACCCCTGTCTGCTGTCTTGTGTGGCTTGTCTGTCTATGGATGCAACCTAGGCTATGCAACCAACCTCCTCAAACATACCTACAGCCCTTTCCCAACATCCCACTCTCACCTTAATAAAAAAAAGGGCATCTGTCCCACAAAAAAATCATTGCCCCATACATAGCACTACATTTTGCTCCCATGTCCAGTGACATAAATCAATCAACACTCAAATTACTGTACAAATGTATGTTGCCAACACCCCTCCCTGTGGAGTATGAGGCTGTAAATTCCAAATTTTCCACATCAGTCACAGCTGTTGCTGCAATAGAAATGTAGAGCTATGGTCCTTTCCTACACCCATCTTGCACATCCCTAGCTGGTTTTCCTAATGTTTTACCCCCTGCTTGCCCCCATTTAACTACTTTCCTATCAACCTTTTTATTTTCTTTATTTAAAATTAGCACTGGTGTAAGTGGGAATAAGTGCCACTAAGCAAAGCTGAGAGGACTTAAGCATCTGTGAGCATCATTTTTCTTTGTGCTAAACCACACAATCCCACTTCTAACTGCTTAAAAATGTTTTAATCACTCTGTCTCCATTAGCCCTTGTTCTGCCTAGCAACAAAATAATCAGCCCTGCCAAGCCTCAAATCCTGGATACTGTACACTACAAACACAGCAATTTACCACTACACCATCTGAGTAGTGGGGATTTGCAATGCTATTACAAACATATCATGCAACATGCATTATGGTCATTTAACATTAATGAAAAAAATGTAATAATTTCCAAGTATTGAACCCAGGACCCTGTGGACTGTAATAACAGCAACATACCACTACAACATCTGAAGTGTGGAAATGTTTAATGCTTTTACAAACATATCATGCTTTACAGTCATTTAACATAAGGGGATGAATACACATCCCTGGCAAGATTTAAGGCCAGGACCGTGTGCACTCCAGTCACAGCAGCTATCACTACTCCACATAAGCTGTGAGAATTAGAAATGCTTCAGTAAATATATAATGCAGGATGGTCATCCAACATTAGGGAAAAACCTGTGGAATTTGTACTGCTATATACACGTATACATATGTATATGCATATATGGGTTCACTTCATAATCTCGAATACTGAAATATAGAATTTTAGTATCTCAAGACTAGTGAAAGCCAAGTTCTGCAAAAGACCACATAACCAAATCTGGAAATGTCAAATTAGTGGTTAATGTTGTGCGCTGTGTTACTGGATAGCTGGAGATTCAGGTAAATGTTTATATTTTAATGGTTTTCAGAAGGGATTTTATTTTATGTTAGTGTAGTGGGAAGTTGTAGGTGTAGGTTAAGGTATGTAGGTAAGAGTGTGAGTGTGCAAGTGTTGAGAATGGTGTTTGAACATATGTGATATGTGTTTGTGTGAGGGGAATGTAGATTGTGTAGTGGTGGGTTTCATGTCTGCGTCATTTTTAGTGTGACCATGGAGTTAGTATATATAAGTAGCAGGGATGTGGGGGGTGCAGCCCCCACATGGGGGGGGGCAGGGGCGCTTGCCTCCCTGCTTATATGTAGGGTAGGTGTGTGTCTTTGTGTTTTTTTGTTTGTGTGTGTTTTGTTTGTTTGTTGTAGTATGGGGAAGAAGGTGTATGTGTGTGTGTTTGTGTGGTGTAGGGTGTGTTTACAAGCTGTGGTTTTGAATTTCGCTGTTTTTGGGTTCTGGTATTTAGATTTTTTGGCTTTATTGTCTCGAGATTTTGAAATTCAATATTTCAGTATTTTGAGATTATAAAGTGAATATATATATATATATATATATATATATATATATATATATATATATATATATATATATATATATATATATATATCAAAACACAAGAAAAATGTCTAGCAATCATAGAAAATAAAGCACCAGGAGTACTTCTAAAGTAAGGCAGCCACACAAAAATGATCCAGTATTCCAAGAAAGCCTGTATGAGTGCTTTTGTTCCTTTAATTCATCACATACAAAACGGAACTTCATCAGATACAATTTGAAACATAATTTCCCCTCATTTAAATACCCTTACAAAACATGTCATGTGATTTACATCCATTTTTAGCCATTTTTAAAATTCACATTAATAAAATCATGTGTATTTCACATAATAAAAACAAACACATGCATATTATTAATAAAAAGACCTTCTACTTGGAACTTCATACCTGTAATTCATATACATAACTGTGCAATTCCTGCTACTTTGTTTGTTAATCTATTTATTTATTAATTTATTTGTTCTTAATAATAACCCAGCTACTAGCTAAAATCTATACTAGTCATATAATCACATTATTCTACTATTAAAGTTCATCTACTAATAATAGGCCTACCCCTTGACACTCTTATTTATTAAATTATCTCAATTTTTTTCTAGTCTCATAGTAAGCATACTATTAATTGATATTCTATCGTTCAAGCTTGGTTTCATGGTTGCATTCAATAAAACTTGCCAAAAGGACTCCCTAAATTCCAAAAAATTAGACCAATTACCTCCTCTCTCTTGTTTTTTAACCTTCTCCAACACACAAAACCTAAATTTCTTAAAATCCTTACACATAACACTGTGCCTGTACAGGGCATTCGTGCCATCTTGTTTTTTAATGGCATAGTTGTGTTGGTATACTCTCTTCCTCAACTCATTTTCAGTTTTGCCAATGTACTAGGCCCTACAGATTCGACATAGGGCTACATATACAACTCCCTTAGTCTTACAATTGTAATTGCCGTTGATGTTAATAACCCTATCGTAACCTTCAATAGTCAAGTTCCTTGTTTCGTACATAAAACTACATTCCCTACAACATCCACAAGTACTCATTTTCCCCATCAAAATCCTGTTCTCCTTATTTTGGTTCCTTTCAAAAAGGGTCTTCATATTATTACCCCTTCTGTACACTATCCTAGGGCTAGGGCCTAGCTTCTCAATAAGACCAAAAGCCCCAAACACTCCATTCCAGTTCTTCTCTAGCATTCTATGAATTTCTGTGGAATGCTCATCAAATGTTAAGGTGCAACTAAATGGGCCCACTTGTGCATTAGATCCACCCATTGTCATATTCAGATTTTTGAGCAGGGTGGATAGCTTTCCATCCTTCTTTCCATCACATATCTTTCCTGTCCTTCAACTAATGCCTTAGGGTATCCCCTAGCCAATAACATCTCTTTCAAAATATCAATTTCCTCCACAAAATTTTTATATTCACTAGTTAATCTGGATACCCTAATCATTTGTCCTTTAATAAGATTTCTCTTCTGCCAAAATGGATGTTCACTATCAAAGTGCAACAAGCTATTTGAGTAAGTAGGTTTCCTGTAGATTGATGACTCATAACATTTGCTACTCATGTTCTTATATAAATGCACATCCAAATAATTAACCATTTCCCTTCCTTTAGTAATTGCAAAGGTTAGAAAATTCGTACTGTTGTTGACATATTCAAGTAACTCATCAGACTCATCTTCTCTCCCTGTCCACAAAATCAGAATGTCATCTAAAAATCTATAATATCTGTAGATATTAGCTTTAAACCTTGATTCCAAAACAAATGTTGTTTCCCAATACCATAATACTACATTTGCAAAAATTGGGGCTACTGTTGCTCCCATTGCCACTCCCCGAGTCTGTTTGAAATACTCACCCTGAAACCAGACAAAATTGTTACCCAATACAAGCTCCATAAGGGTTGATAGCACATAAATTGAGTCACTAGAGTATCTAGTACCCACCCTGAAGGCTTTTTGGAACATTTCCATACCTTCCTCATGGGGGATACTTAGGTATAAATCCTTAACGTCAATACTTAAAAAAATCACTTTTTCCTGAAATTCAACCTCTGCTAAACTTTTCAATAAGTGCTATGAGTCCTTCAAAACATGATATTTCCTCTCAAAAAATTTCTCAAATGAAAATCCACCATTTTGGCTAGAGGCTCTGTTTTACTTCCTCTCCCTGCCACTAGAGGTCTCATGGGTGGATCAGTGACAGATTTATGGATTTTGGGTATCCCAAAAAATGAAGCAACCTTTGGGTGCTCCACTTTCAAAAATTTTATTTCCTCACCTGTAAAACTGTATTCCATAAACAGGTCCACCAGTATAAAATCCAACCTTCTATTGAAAATGTTAATTTCGTTCATGGAAGCTGGAGTAAAAAATTCACTATTATTTAAATGCCTCAGCATTCTACTAGTATAATAATACTGGTCCATTATAACAACTCAACCCCCTTTATCGGGTTTCATCACCCTAATATTGTGATTCTTCATTAGTCCCCTCAACACACGATCCTCTTCTTTAGTAAGGTTACCATGTCTATGTTTTCTTTGCTTACTATACAGGTTCCTAATTTCCATTTCTGTAAGTTTTTCAAAAATAGCTACCAGGGGCACTAAAGGGGGGTTGTATTTGCTCTTCCTAGACAGGGACCCATTCATATGTTTGTTATCATCTTCTTCACTTTTTTCACCCTTTTCCAATAATATTTTCAAGTTAATTAATCTTGAAAACAAATTAATATCTAATATTGCATCCACTCCATAATTCTGACCTTTGGGGACAAATGTAAACCCTTTTGATAATAATTCCCCATGATGCACTTCCAACACCTCATTGGTGTAGTTATATATCTTCAACCCCTTATACTCACTCACTGTAATTTTACCTTTGTCAACGTCAAGAGTGTCTGTTGTCACATTTAACTGACCTACTTCATCAACCATAAAGGTGCTCGTACCACTTTGTGTACTCCCTGTACTTTCAGAACTATGCAATACATTAGTACAAACATTTCGACTTTTGTTAACATCATATACTGTTCTTTGTGCATTAACCATAGTTTCATCTTCTTCCTCTACACAGTAATAATCAAGGCCCTCATCCCCAACATATATACCATAGATTGGTCCATTTAAATCACCTGTATCAATACAATAATCAGAACCAACATCTGTTTGCACTTCTATCATGTTACTAGTTGAATTAGTTACATTTCTGCAGGATTTTTGAGCAGTCAATTCTTCATGCATGTTTCCAAATACATTACATTATCCATAACAGTGTTAACTTCATCATTGTTATAGCAAGCAGAGCAAACACCTCAGCAGGGTAAAGTGCCTTGGTAAAACGAAAAAGCAGAGCAGTAGAGCAATTCCAAGGCACACCAATAGCCAATAATCCAAAGCTTCCAAACGAAAAAAGACCTTTATTGCAGCAGAACTTCTCCACACAGTAAGCGCTTTCACGTTGTATAAACGCTTCTTCAGACTTCAATAAAATGCATTGAAATTCTAGCCTTTATATACTATGGTTACCAAAGACTTAACCAATTAATCAATTAAACAATGTTTTGAATTCTTAAAGTGCAAGTGCTCACTACAAACAAATACATAAAAAATACATAAAAAATACATCAGAAAAATACTTAAAAGATGCTTAAAAACTAAGAAGACATCATAGGTGTCACATGCATTTAAAAATTATACTAAATATTCCATGTAACACATTTAATCATTTAATGCTTAAAAGCCTTGGCTACTAAAAATGGTTTTAAAGTAATTTTTTCATTTAATCCATATTTATGTGCCTGTAATCTGAGGATCCATCTGTTCTCAACTTCCTCAGTACGATTTTTTATATTCCCTAACCTACTGGTGCTTTTTACTAATTCTAAAACTTTGAATCTAAAATGATGTAAAGACCCTTTCTCCATAATATGTCTTGCTAAAGCATTGGTAGTATCTTCTTTGCTGACCGCATATATATGCTCCCTTATACGCTCACGCAAGGTGCAATTTGTTTTTCCTACATAATATTTCTGACAAAATTGACACTGTGCTAAGTAGACAAGATTTTTAGATCTACAATCAGCATAGCTCCTAAAAGTATAAATTCTTCCAGTGTGTGGGTGGGTAAAGGCATTATCCTCTGCTATGAATCTGCACTGATTGCAGGCCCTGCAGGGAAATGTTCCTGCTCTCTGTGACCTTAGATGTCCTATGTCTGTTTTTCATAGCATAAAAGTCTCTTTAGAGATTTCATGTTCCTATATGCTATATTGGGTGCCTCTTCCACTAAAGTCTTGATTCTATCGTCCATCACTAAAATTTTCCAGTTATTTTCTATAATCCTTCTGATCTGGCCATTTCTGTTAGTATATGGTATAATAAGCCTTTTTTTCACGGCAGATGATTTTTTTCATGTCCATAATATTAGCTTCTGTCTTGTTATAGTAGAATGGTTTACCCCTATCTGATCTCAATTTATCACTTGTAGCTATGGTGTCATGTACCACTTTCTTGTTATATCCTCTGGATGTAAAATCTCTTTCTAAGATATCTTTCTGACTTATAAAAGCTGACTCATTGGTAGTTAGCTTGGATACCCTGAGTGTTTGATTCTTAACTATATTCGAATAGATATGTTTAGGGTGCATACTACTACGATGAAGGAAATTATTCCTCCAACAAGTTTTCCTGAACATTTCAGTATTGATACCATTTGGTCCCTTCGTCAACTGTACATCAAGAAATTGTATTACTTCACATGAGTGAGTACTTTGAAACTCTAAAAAATCAGTGGTCCCATTCAAATAGCAGATGAATTCAGCTAGATCTTGTTCTGTTCCTCTCCATATTAAAAAAACATTGTCTACAAAACGACTGTAGTGTATTATATGCTCATTAAATAATAAATTGTTCAACACATAGGCATCCTCCCAATATGCCAACACTAGGTTGGCATAGGAGTTTGCACAAGGGGTTCCCATTGCAACTCCCTTTCTTTGCAAGTAGTATTTATTCTCATACAACAGAACATTATTTTCTAGGACTATTTCAAGCAGGGACATCCATCTTATAATCTTATTATTCTCTATACCATTCTTAAGCAAAAACAGTCTCAAATATTCAATGCCAGTACTGTTAGGGATTGATGTAAACAGAGATTTCACATCTAGAGTGACGATAATATCGTCATTTTCAATTGGATTGCTGTTATTGCATCTTGCAAGATTCTCTATGAACTGTTGTGTGTCACGTAGAATATATTTTGTATTTCTCACTATCGGTTTAAACTGTTTATCTAGAAATATAGATAGTGATTCCATCAACCAGCCTTTGCTGGAGACTATTGGCCTAAGTGGTGGATCATACATCTCTTTATGTATTTTTGGCAGGCCCCTAAAGGTGGGAACCAAGGGATTCTCAACAAGGAAATATCTGTATAGTCCCATATCAATAACATTACTAAGGACCAAGTCATACAGCTGTCCATGCACATCCTTGATCAATTTATTCAACAAACTTGCACTTAAGGGACTATATGTGTCCACTTCGGCTAACATTAAACAGATTTTCCTGTTATACATCTCCCTGTCCATGATCACTATAGCTCCCCCTTTGTCTGCCTGTCTTATCACAATCTGATCATTTCGCTGTAAATCTAGGATAGCTTTCTTCTCCTCGATAGTGACATTAAAAAATTCAGATTTACCTGCGTTGTTGATATACAGCTGTATCAAATCATGCTCACAAGCACGTTCAAAAACTTCTAACAATGGATGTTGCTGTGGTATAAATATAGATGGTTTCCTAAATACATTACAATTCTCAGAAGTCCTTGCATGTGGTGAATCTTCACCATATAACATATAGTCCCTTAAGTGCAAGTTTGTTGAATAAATTTCCCCCATTTCTTTGGGCTTTCTCCACATTTCTTGTTCTAATAGGTATTTCTGCCTAACTTCTGTGAACCAGTAGCCCCCACACCTCCATAATTTCTTCCTCACAGGCAAGGAAATGGGGCAAGGCCCACATGACGTACTTAATTATAGCACTATGTTGCTATGACATTGGCTAATGGAAATACAACATAGCTGTTTTGGATGCAATTAGCAAGTGAGAGACACCAAATGGTGCACAGGCTATCATCTGCTCATGAGCATTACCTACAAATGGCAAGCTGCTGCCTATGCAAAACAGGTCTGAACCTTTCTACACAAAGACAGACTGCAACTACACAAATCTAAACATTTGCATTATTCTGAAAAAAATCTTCAGCAGTATAACAGGTATGTCAATCAATTAAGCATGCAATGGAATGCAGAAGGGGGATGCAATAATGTGAAATAGGAAGTTAAAGACTAGCCCTGGGATTCATGAAGCTTGGGGCAAGTCCAGTGTAAGGCTTGTGCCGGCCATGCGGCATATATATGAAGTAATCGCACCATATGCATATTAATGAAGGTGCGCAGCCACCACAGCCACATGCATAGGAAACGTGCACGAGTGCAAGGGGCGTATCGAAGTTGCGCAGGGAGGCGTGTCAATGTCGGCTGTCGAGGAGCAACCTAAACTGCTGAATATTATATTCTGCCAGCAATAGTAATCGTACCTATCAGTGTCCGTGGAGACTGAAACGTATGCAAAGCAGAGTCCCTGCAAACAGAAAATGAAGAATCAAACACAAATGCACGGTAGGGAATAACGGGTCCCTACCCATGAACAAATGACATGAAAACTGTGTGCCCGTAGTCCAACGTAGTGTTGATAGCTATACCATGTGGAAGTGAAACGTATCATATGTTAACATGCTGCCAGTAGGTACGTCCAGTCCAACGGAGAGGGTCACCAGCCGACCCATAATGTGAGGGAGGGAACATAGCTGTGCAGATGTGTCCATAACAAAATACATGAGGAGAAATGTAGATATATGTAGTGACCGTATGTCTGAGTCATATCCCACAAGCCATGTAATAGTCACATACAAAAGCTATGTCTGTATTTCACATACCAAATGTGGTAGGAAATAGCATACACATGTAAACAAAACAGAAGGAGCATATAAACAGCCATAACAATACGGACACATGTAGGCCGAAAGGAGCAGTATGATCCGTACCGTCGACCAAGATTACCACCTGTCCCACTTTGCGAGTGACAGTCCCTCTGTGGGCAGATGTGTCCTGACGCAAACATGTAAAACTGGCAAATGTCCAGAGAATATAGGACATAATTCTTCCGTAGACGTCATGCAATAGTTGCATTAAACATATTTCACTGGACGTATATTACATAAATGTCATAACAAACAGAATAAGATACCGAAATGCTACAAGAATATGCTTAGATATAGGCAAGAATTGTAAGTTCTATCTGCCAAACTGACTGTGGATATGTGTCGGCCTGTAAAATATGCTTTGTTCACTGCAACTGTCACAGTAGGGTTGCCACCTTTACAAATGGTGAAAGTGGGACATGTTTGGTACAGACATCAGATTTTACAGGCCGACACATACCCACGGCTAGTACAAAGGACAGAACGTAACTGTTTTGCCTACATAAAAGCGTATTCTTGTAGCATTTTAGTTGCTTATTCTGTTTCTCATAACAGTCAGTTATTTCAGATACAGAATAACTGTTTAATGCAACTGTCACATAAAATATAAGAAATAAGTTTGTCCTAAAATCTCAGGACATTTGCCATGTTTACAATTACATGTCAGGGCACAACTGCCCAAAGAGGGACTGTCCCTTGCAAAGTGGGACAGGTGGTAACCCTATGTCACACTGTGGCCAATTGAAAAGGTGGAAACACAACCGCTGACTGCGGGGAGGCATTGTCCACAACAGTCGGACATGTGTAAGGAATAGCTTGGACATAGGAAAAGGTGTCATCCTACCAATGAGTATAACAGGCTGGCAAAGTCCAAAAAGGCAGCTGTATAATCCGAACGTGTATGTGACACAGTTGAACGGGTAGTACCTGGATACACCAACCAAGTAATGAAAGTGAAGTATGGGCGTGTACCTATGTGTGTGAGGTATAGCATGTGGAAAGCAAACATGGCAGGGTGGTCCACACAACCATAAAGGTACCCGACACATGTAGGGTAGTCAGTGTGTAACTCTGGCCATGTCATGGGCCAACAACCAAAGTAGTGCTCTATGGGGTGTGAGGAATTCACGTGTGAGGGGTGGGTGTTTAATGCTAAATTCCTCAAAGGCGATACTGTGTCATATGCTGAAAAGGTGAACCGGAGGTGTACAAGGGGGCAGCATGTGAAGTGGAAAGAAACACAACCTCATGTAGAAACAGCTGCAAGATAAGCAGACAGGCCATAGTGTAGAACACAATCCCACAAACATGAATATGGAAATATGCGAGACAAATGTATAGATACGGCACCGTCACATATCCACAGATGGGTCCTGATGGAACTGGCCATAACAAATGCAACACACCTGGATGCATAATAGCCTACCCAGCATACCATCCACAACACACAACCTGCCATCATACCAGAACGTCCGCCAAATCCAGCCGTACTTGATCCACTGGTTTGTTGCAGAAACAGCTACACACAGTGTCCCTTACGCATATGTAGTAGGTATTGTCACCCTAGGCAGTGTCAGTATTGCAAACCATGTATCTCCTGCATGTAAAACCCCCTGCATGTTTTCGTGAAGCCACAAAAATCTTCGTTATCTAACTTGTTTTGGTCTAGTCCAATTTTTGGGATATCCCTCATGGGATGACCAACTTGTGTAAATAGTAGAATGGGTATGACGACATGATGTCCAATTCAGTAGATATCTGGACACAAGTCAGAACATGCAGTGGAGGTCCATGACACTGTCCAGCCCTAAGTGGGCATGCATAACCTACCACCCAGGATAAAATACCTTCCGTGGCCTTGCGTGTCCAGACACGAATAGGAGGGAGAATATAATGCACACATTTGCAAAGTGGAAAATGGCATGAGGGTGAGGAAGACACTGACGTAAACAGGTCAACCCTGATCAAGTGTAAGGGACACTGACTGTGTGCAGTCGTGACTGACCATACCTGTCAACCTGTGTGAGCAAGATATTTGGACAGAGCCGTGAATATAAGTGAGACAAAGGTCCAAAAACAAGGACAATCTGTAAAGATAGCTCTTAGAAACATATAATTTGATAGAATAACAGTTTGCACATTGGCATTAATGTCTGGAGTATGAAGTCTGAAACCCAACTGTCTGTCAGCACGTTCCGACTGCAGTCTTTAATGCTGAGCTACTGCTGTGCCAGAACACAACAGCATATTACAGAGGACCGTGCCATACCACTCAACTGTCCGGATATTTGCAGAATGACTAGGGTCACCACCTGTCCCACTTTGTGAGTAACAGTCCCTCTGTAGGCAGTTGTGTCCTGTGAAAAAAATCAAGACATAGCAAATGTCCTGAGAGTTTAGGACAATGTTATTTACTAATTTACTTTAATAGTCACAGAAAACAGTTATTTTATATATGAATCCTCAATATGTTATGTGAAGTAGCATAAGCAATTCAAATGCTACTAGAATAAGCTATTATATGTACAAAAAAGGTTAAAGTTCTGTACTATGCATGGCTGTAGGTATGTTTTGTCCTGGAAAATCTGACATCTCTACAGAACATGTCCCACTTTGGGCAGTCAAAAA